>NW_003546806.1:29933-44106 GCF_000090795.2 Amphimedon queenslandica
TTTTCATTTTGTTGTGGCTGCAGTTTCTTTGTTTGTCTCTCTCTCCTTCTCCTCCGCGCTAGGCCTAGTCTAAATATGATGATGAACCACACTGGTGGTGGCAGCTGCGATCTGTCTATGGACGGGATGTCAGATATGGACGGCGGGAGCATGATGGGAGGAATGGGAAAGGTGATCATAGTATACATAATATTCTAGTTTTATTTTTCTACACTTTATTGTAGATGTATTTCCATTTTGATGCCTGCCAACGCCTTCTCTTTAGTTCTTGGAAGATAACAAATTCAAGAGGTACACAATTCATTGTATCATAATGAAAATGGCTTGTTTGTTGGCTCAAGCTTGCCTTGTGTCTTTAGATAGTCATTTAAAATAACTTTCTGTGGATGTCCGCTACTTGTCTATTTAGCTTGTGTACATTTATGTAGTTTATAAAGAGTAATGGTTGACTCTGAGATCATAATAAATATGGAGTACTCTATAGGCCCTTGGCCAATCTGATAACCAGTCACTACACATATTCATTTATATTCTTTCTCTTTCAATTAGAGCTGATAGGTGCTATGGTAGCAGTCATTTTAATGGCTATTCTCTACGAGGGGCTTAAGAGCCTTAGGGAGTGGCTCATTTATTACGATCTAAAAAGATCCAAAAAGAACAAGAAGAGATCAGATTCAACTAATAATGAGAAAGACGACAAGATGGAGCTGTTGGATCCAGAAAAGAAATCAAACAGGTATGCCTGGAAATAAATAAATAAAATAGTACATTAATATACATTAGTATGACCACCAGTATACAATCCACCATTTTGCTTTATTTAATGACACGTGGCTACTAAATCGCCAATCCTATAATTTTTTTACAATAATTCTCGCCAATATTAGCAGCTGTGTGGTAGTTTGTACTCTGTGGCATGTGACAGTGACATATAACATGTGACAGTGTCTGATAGTTTTGGACATTGTTTATATAAACAATACTTATAATATGATTATAACGAGTGGTTTCCTTCTCTTCTCTTTGTAGGGTAAAGTCCTTCTCCATTAGTCTAAGCATGCACATCATACAGTCCCTGCTTCATGTGGTTCAAGTTGGGTATGGCTACATTCTAATGTTCATTGCTATGACTTTTAATGGATGGCTATTCCTCTCCGTTTGCTTTGGTGCCGGGATTGGGTATTTCATTTTTGGAAAGACCAAGCACATATTTGGAGTCAATAATAGAGACCAGAATGAACACTGTCATTGAAATACATGTATTATGAGTATTATTATTATTATTATCATTATTATTATTATTATTGTGCTAGAGCTATTATGCTTCTGTAAAAAAGATTCAATTGTTTTTAAGGACATTAAAAATTGCTTTTATAATTTATTCTCCTGCCTGTGGTCTAAAGGAAAACTATGAATCTAAGGATTTAGATTTATTTAATTAGATTTAAAATGGCTGAAACTGGGGGTTTGTTTGGAGCAGAGATTAGAGATGAATTCCAGCTAAGCAAGGAGCTAGTTCATCTCAATCATGGCTCCTTTGGTTCTGTCCCACGCTCTGTGTATGAAGCAAGACTGGAGCGGATGAAAGAGCTCGAGATCTGCCCGGATGATTGGTTTAGATACAACTTTGTGCCACTCGTTAAAAAAGGATCCGAAACAGTCTCGAAGCTAATTGGTTCCTCTTCATCAGAAAATGTAGTATTTGTAGAAAATGCTACTGGTGGCGTTACAGCTGCGCTACGGAGCTTAGGCTTAAAAATGCAACCCAAAGCCGGCCTCTTGGTAACGGGTCTTTCTTACGAAGCAATAAGACACACGGCACACAAAGTCTGCGAAATTGAAGGTCACTTTGTTCTTCACACCATCAACCTTGATCCACCGTACAAAGACAAGTTTGAAGTAGTCCAGAGATATCGGGACTATCTCTCGTCTCATTCCGACATCCATGTTGCTATCGTGGATCACATTACTAGCCCCAGTACTCTGTTGCTCCCAGTGAAAGAGATAGTATCTGTATGTCATGAGTTCGGTGTTGCTGTAATCATTGATGGAGCTCACGCCCCAGGACAAGTGGAGATCAATGTGGAGGACATTAATGCAGAGTTTTACACAGGTAAACCCTGCTCTTTCTTTCTCCACTTTATGTAGTTAACTATGTTTTTGAATTAAAAGTAATTTCAGGGACTTGTCCCTTTCAAAAATTGTATAGAAGCTTAACCGACTATTACGACGCACCTACCCTCAATGAAATCTTTGTGCCCTTTTATAGTTGACAAAAGCAACAATGCTATCGTGGGTTGCCCTAAACTTTGAGCTATGAATATAGTTAGGTTCATGTTTTTGTGTAGTAATGTAAACAGTTCTTTTGTCTTTCTCATTAGGTAATCTACACAAGTGGTTCTTTTGTCCCAGAGGTTGTGCTTTTCTTCATGTAAGATCAGATCAAAAGGACATCATTAGACCAGTCATAGCCTCCAGCTTCTATCATAAAGGTTTCCCCGAAGAGTTTCTAACCCAAGGAACAAGAGATAACACTCCTTTCACTGTCGTACCTCAAGCAATGAGCTTTTATGAACGCTTGGGTGGAATTGTAAGATACTTTTGAGTTATTATAAAAAGTATTTTTTTGTAACCTTTAGGCTGGTATCCATGCTTACTGTGTTCCTCTCTTGAAATGGGCTGCAGACATGATGTCCGAACGTCTCGGAGAACCTCTCATTGCCGCCCCTAGTGACATGGTACCTCCTTATATGCGTGTTGTAAGATTTCCTGAGATCTTACAAGGAGACAGGACGAAAGCTCACGGGATCAAAGCTCAAACTATCCTCAGATACCAGTACAATACCACAGCCTGTATTGATGTCATTACTGGTGAGCTGTGGCTTAGACTCTCCTGTGCTGTATACAACAAAAGAGAGGATTATGAAAGATTAGCGGAAGCACTGCTGGATCTGAAGAACCATCCAGAGAAACTGGATTAGTTAATAAACTAGAACTTTTAATAACTGTGTATACTTTTTGAAGGATTGTACTTAAAAGATCATTTGAAAGAATGTTAGATTGACAAAACTACTTTTACAGGTTTTAATTTTTTATTAATTTAAAGTTAATTATGATCTTACGGTGCATTAAATAGTTATTCTTTCTACGTTTGTATCTATTTTAAGTTGATGTCAATTATTTTTTACATATCAGAAGAAAGTGAAGAGAGAGAATGTGTCAAGACACCTCTTATTGTGGGGCTGCGGTAATAGGAGCCACTGCTCCTGCTCCACCTGGCGGTTGCTGCTGCTGCTGCTGTTGAGTTTGGCCTTGCTGTGCCTTGAATAAAGAAAGAGAATAAATCTTGAAGAAAAAGAACAAAATATGACTAACTTTAGGTGTAGATTTCTGAACTGGTAGGTACAACTTAAACTCGGATGGAAGCTCATCTTCTGAATAAAGACGGTCGGAGAAATAGACACGCCTGATACGGCAGTTAGCATGAATCTAATGAAAAAGGAACCGATTGAAATACTCTTTTGTGATTAGCGCTACTCACGGCAATCTTAAGCGTCTCAATGTAATTGGTCCCGTAAGCTCTACGTGTGAAATCTGCTAAGTTGAATTGGATCTGGTTCCAACCATCGTCTAGTCTCATCGGCATTGTGCATATAAATGGCTTCACTCTTGTCGTTGATTGATAGTTTGAGGCTCTGAAACGTCTACGGACATTCTTATCATCAAGAACCTTGGGGGAGAGATTAATAGGGTGGGGACAGAATCAAAATGGCGTCTAATGTAAATGTACCTGGACCTCAAATGAAAAGTATTTTTTCATGTTTTTAATGATCATAACAAGGAATGGTAGCTTGATACCGAGGGTTTTCTGTGGGTCTGCCGGACAAGTTATGTAAGTAGTACTAATAAAAATGATAATAATAATTAATAATAATAATGGTATTTCTTCATACGAACCTAACATTAGTCCCACATATCTCTAAGACTAGTGACTGTATGTCGTTGTCTGTGATCCTCTTAATGTGTCCATTACGTACCTACTCAGAAAGAGAGAGGGAGAGAAAGAGGAACATGTCTTTTTTAAGTCATCATTTTTGTGCTCTTTACTTTCTTGTCCCAGATCTGGAGAGGTTTGCTCCCAATGCTGTAGAGGACAGAGAGAAATCCAGACTGGAACGTGTTCTTAAACATCTCCTCTCTCCCTCTCAAGGAGTTGTTTGGTTGCTATGGAAATGATTAGCACTCTGATTTTGTTTTGAATTTTTTAATTCAAAGAGAGCCACGCCCTTTTTTCTCATGAATATTGATTGACTAATTAAACTAGTTACCCGGGCTTGTGAAATACGCATGCGCAAAGCAAAGAATGCAATACATGTAATTAGTTTAATGGGAAAATTTTTTATTCAGCTTGATATAAATTTTATACATGTATGATTTCCAGTTACTAAATAATTGTATTCCTTGATAAATTGTGGTTCCATATTCTTATGATCCTCTTACCAACGAAATGAAAGTAGACAACCATACAGAAAACCATCAGAAAAAACGTAGGGGCTCGGCGAAGAAAAGGAGAGACAAGGTAAGTAATCCACAAGACCAGCAAGTGGAGAAGAACAAACGTCACAAAATGAAGCAGTGTCTCTAGACTTGCTCTCGAATGCAGACCACGAGAATGAAAAGAAATCGACATGTAAGAAATATAGCAAGCCGGTATATAGAAAAGGCACAGAAACATAATTGTCCACATCCCAAAAACGACGTAAGCCTCTCCAGGCCACATGAGGGTCGGGACCTGACAGAAAGCTAGATAATATGAAAGTGCAAGGACAGCAGTGGGGGTTATAAGCATGAACCAGTTGTCTTGTTCGGGTGAGACAAAAATGACAAACCTCTTGCAGTAAGGAGTCAGCGAAGGTAAACCAGGAAGGAATCGAATGGCAATCAATAACAAAGCCACAACTATAACTGGGATCCAATGATGGGGTTCCCACATTGAGGGATCGTTGAATCTACTTGGTAACCTTTGCCTGAATCCGTACCAAACCCAGTTAGCGTCACATATAGGGTAGGTCCACCATGAGTGGGGCTTAAGAGGACCGGCTGTGTAATGAAGTATGAATCTTTCTTCATCGGGAACAGCCCATTTACCGTACCACAGGTACAGAGCAAGATCAGAGTTATAACCTTCAGATAATCTCAGAGGTTCTTCATGATACTTAAGGTCATTTCGATCAAAGAGCCTAGCCCCTTTAAGGTTGTAGACAGTGTTGTAATACTCGTTAAGCATGTTCTGGTCTCCCCAAATGTTCCGCCCGCTGGGTAACGCCACGTTTGATTTCTCATCTGTATCCGGAAGCTCGAAATAATGAGAACTGAACGACATGATTCTCTTTAACTCGTCAAGCGATGGCTTAACGACCATTATTCCGGCGTTGAACAGATCAGAGTGACGAAACGTGACACAGAAGTTTCCGCATCGAGTCAAATGGTCGATGTTTTGAACCAAAACAGCGTCAGCATCCACCCAAAGTATCCGATTATACTCCGTCAGCGTCCACATTTGCATCTTGTGGATGCTGCCATCAAATTTGGCCTTTCCAGGATCAAAACGATCAATCATCTTTATCTTCCAGCCATCTTTCTTTAAGACTGCTATGGTTTCTTGCGGCACGTCTCTAGTACACATCACGACGTACTCGAGGGTGGTTTTAGATTCTCTTATAGACTGGCCTAGAACACGTACCCCAAGCTCAAAGCCAGTCCCATAGAGTATGGTCACCAGAGCTCCCCGGGGCTGCTCTTCATTCTTTATGTACTCTACTCCCTCGGAGAAATAAAAGGTGAGAAGGAGAATGATCAGGGGCGCTCTTAAAATCGCCATGTTGCAGAGATATAGCCTCCTTTGTCTTTGTCTTCTTTTAGCAACAACTCATAACAAGGGCCATTGCCTCGGCCATTGCTGTGCTGTAAAGATCAAAGAACTGTAATAAGTGGTCGTGGCTTCAAGATTAATATCAGTTTTAATTTTATTATTACCAAGAGTAAATTAAACAAAAGAATGTTAACAATAACGTGTGAAGAGGCAGTCAGTGCTTCCATAAAAGGCTCGAAAGCTCAGGTCTTGCTGATAGGATGCAAGGTAGATAAACACTTCTTCGAAAATGAAAACATTGTCAGTTATTGTAGATCTCAGACTCACAGTATCATGTGCTGTCAGTGACAAGTGATGGTGGTAATAATATCACTGAAAAAGCTAAACAGGTTTGTAATGTGGGAATTTTAAATTTACTAACCCCTGCCGATTAGATTTCGAGTACCCTCCCAGGGGGCATATATGTCCTCGGCGTTGCCATGGATACAAATCCGAAGCAACTCAAGACCCAGTTGAATTTAGTAAGAGGTTTATTAGCTTCAATTAAGAAGAAAAGCAGAGGAGGAGGAGGAGGAGGGAGGGATCAATCGCTATTGATATATTATTCACAGGAGTCAAAAAAGTAAATCAAACCGGAAAAATCACCAATATTATATAAGACTTAATTTTTGCATTTTTCTATTTTTTAAACTGAAGGCTACGTTGTTTGTCAGTAGACATTGATGACCCTCAGTCAGTTTTACAACTACCAGGCTCTGAAGTAAAGGCAACACAAAAAGAACTGCTTGTAGGACATGCCTATCTCTCCTTTGCAACTGAACAAGTTATTGAAATAAAAGGAAGAGATGCTAATGCTACTGGAATAAGTGGAGTATTGAATGATACTCTTGATCAGTGTGTTAGTAGTCTTAGAGATGCAGTAGCTATCAGTGATGGAGGGAGTATACCTAAGAATGATGAATGTGTCTCAGAATATGTTCGTGGTAACTGTATTGAAGTCAAATTCAATTGGAAAAATAACGTAAGATGAATTTGAAACTATATCTACTTATCCCTAAATAAAAACATACTGATAAACTATATGTGTTAGTATTTTCACTTTGCTCCTTTTTCTCTTCTCATTAGGCCAGTGATGTAGATTCACCTTTTGTCATTAGTGATGGGCTCAATGTAAAAGTAGAAGATGGTCTCCATTGCAAGGCTTATGTCCACGCTCAAGCAAAATGGCAACAACTAGTTGAAGTAGAAAAGCTCAAAAATTAACAATTATTATTATTATTATTTGTAGCTGTTGAAAGAAGATGCCATTAAAACTCTCACCATTCGCAAAGAAGCTATCCTTACTGAGCTGGTTGGGGATGGAGAGGAAGAAAGTGAAGAAGGAGAGAAAAGAAAAAGTTGGAAAACGTTCAAGTTAATGTTTCCAAGGAGGATCTGGTTCAAGGATGAAAGCAAGAAATACGAGTTATGCGAGATCGTCTTTCCCGAGGAAAACGAGGAAGAGGCAAAAGAAAATTTAAAAGAAATCTGGGGAGAAGGAATAATCTTGACATTGTCACATGGTGACGATAAAAATAGGAATGGAGAAGAATTTAAACCAATTTCAACCACAACGAAATCACAAAGTGACATTGCTATGAAGCCTGATCAAAAAAGAGGTAAGAAATTATGAAAAAAGGCAAAATATTACTCTCCCTTCCCCCCTCAATAGATAGCAAGCCTTCAAATTTAACCTATTACCTGCTAGCTATCCTTGTACTGTTATTGGCAATAGCAGTTATAATATTGCTACTTTAATTGTTAATAGTATTATCATTGTAAATATTAATGAAATAATTGATCAATGCTTTCCAGATAATCATGATTACTAGTATCATCATCAACTCTCTCTTTCTTTTTCTCTTGAACTTTTAAAAGCGAGTGAGAGTTATTGAGGCAGTTAGGTTTGATTGGAGGAGGAGGTTCTGTTGGTATGCAGACTTCCCTAACAAGTTTATAAAACCTGTTTAAAAATAATTAAATGATAATTAAAATACCAGTATATAAACATAATTACTAAGAAATTCATTATAGATGACATCATTGTATTAAATAAAATAATATAATGATACTGATAGATGCACATGTACATGTACACACTGTAACCTTTCTATCCTTTGAAAATTGTCTTCTAACTTTTCATTTGAGATTTTAACCAGATGACATAGATACTGTAAAATAATAATACACTTTGAGTTCATTCTGACAAAAATTTCATAGACAAAATATCATCATCATCATGTACAGTGTACTAGTACATTGGAGGGGCTTTTGTTCAATTTTGGAGCAACTTTAAAAATTCGTAAAAAATCCAATTTTGATCGGAATCAGCTCAAACTTCATACGCAACATAAGTACATGTATATGTATCAGAAAACGTTATAAAAATGGAGAATTCTTACCTTTTCATTTTTGGTGAAATTTCATCCAAGACCATGTACTTATAGTACAGGGACTTTTGTCTGATTTTGGAGCAACTTTAAAAATTCGTAAAAAATTGAATTTTGATCGGAATCAGCTCAAACTTTCTACGCAACATAAGTACATGTATATGCATCAGAAAACGTTATAAAAATGGAGAATTCTCACTTTTCATTTTTGGTGAAATTTGGCTCGAGACCATGTACTATAGTACAGGGACTTTTGCACAATTTTTGAGCAACTTTAAAAATTCGTAAAAATTCTAATTTTGATCGAAATCAGCTCAAACTTTCTACGCAACATAAGTACATGTATATGCATCAGAAAACGTTATAAAAATGGAGAATTCTCACCTTTTCATTTTTGGTGAAATTTGGCCCGAGACCATGTACTATAGTACAGGGACTTTTGTCCGATTTTAGAACAACTTTAAAAATTTGTAAAAAATCCAATTTTGATCGGAATCAGCTCAAACTTTCTACACAACATAAGTACATGTATATGCATCAGATAACATCATAAAAATGAAGAATTCTCACCTTTTCATTTTTGGTGAAATTTAGCCAAAGTCCCTGTACTATTATAGTACAGGGACTTTGGCCTAATTTAGAATTACATATATATTCACATACTTGTTCAGTCACAATTAGTTTTCCGTCAAATGCTACAGGAGATTGTAAAGTTTGAGTGCTACGCACTGACTAGAAACAAAAAATAAACTAGTACCATAATAATTATAGTACCAGTATCATCTTATTCTTCTTACTAACTGAAATACCGGAATTTTTAAACCCACTTGATACAGCTATCCTCAACTATAAATAAATTATTATTAATACGGTTTTATTAATTAATGACTGACTATTGCCTGTGCATGTTCTAAGGTCCTACATGAGACGTGAAGTACAAACGGTTCAAATTTATAATAAGTATAACAAGAGATTGGTATATCTCTGTCTTTCAATATGCTTAACTAAAAAGATTAAAATCAATTCATTTTGTTTAAAAGTTTACTTACTACATTGTCAATGCTGACGGTCTCATGAGATGTTAATAACCACAACGTACCCTCCTTGCCTGTCTGTGTATTCTAAATAATAATTATTAAAAATAATCAAATTAATTAATAAAATATAAACCTCAGAAAATACAATAATCCTTCCAGAGCAGGAACTGGTGGTGTAGTAGTCCTCTTGTTTGTTAATGTATTTCACTAATTCAATAACTGGAGCATCGATACTTCCCTTTCTACTGGCATCTTCCTTGTCTTCCAAAACTCTTTTCTTTTCTGAATCAAAATTATTGAATGTAGGAGTGGCCATTGATAGACACGTGGCAGCACGTGGTTAATTATTATGCGTGGGATTAACGCATGGGTGTGGCTTGTTATTAATGAGCCACGCCCGTTTGTGACAATTCATTTTTGCAGAAATGAAAGGTTTATTTGCAACAAAAACTGTACATTATTGAACAAAAATATTACATCATTTATTGATAAAGACCATTAGGTCCTAGCTGGTCATTCGGCTTCACTCCTTTTCTGCATGTGGACACTATCCATTCATGTTCATTAAGATCTACCAAAACAATCAAAAATAATAATAAATTAATAATCACAGGAGTTGCTAAGTGTTTTATTGCACCTGCATGTCTAAGGAATTCTTCAGTTCCGTATTTGTGTATGACGTGATTCTCAGGATTGTACATTCCATCTCCAGTATCAAACCAACCTAGTGGTATTGTTCTATCTATTGAATCGTCATCTCTTTTCTGTGTACGCCCTGTTAAAAAAAAAGGAATCAAAATATTGTTTCTATTTCTTTTTTGTGTTTGCCTGCAGGTTTTAGTCCGTTGCATATCTCTGTGTAGAATCTTCTGTCTTTCTCTTGGCAGTAATTCCAAGCTATTTCGTCATGCTTTAAACCATCTTTAAACGTATACACTCCCTTTTATAAAGAAAGAAGAAGAAACATTAGTAAAAGGATTATTCTTCTTGAATAGCATCTTTGATTTTGTCAAACTTACTCCATTCCCTGATTGTGGTGTCACTGCTTCACCATTGACCCAATCTGCTGTGAATGTTCCTCCATTAGGAAATATCAGCTTTCCCTTTCCGTGAAACCTAGACAATGACAAAGATTCTCAACTCTACAACCTCTTCTATGCTCAACTTACATTCCATCTTTAAAGTGTCCCTTGTAGACAGTCCCAGTGCTAAAAATATACTCACCAAAACCTGTCATTCTATTATTTATACTATTATCTTTCCATCTTTGCTATTATCCATTACCTTCCCAGTTTAGTCTCGCCAATATACTTGCTTCCAGTGGTGTATACCTGCTCCGCCATGTTGTTGTCTCGTTGCTATGCAACTAATCTCATTACGTCATTATTAGTAATGGACAAAATGGCAGACTTTTATCTATGGTTCATAGTACATGTTTACGTGTTTAGTTTCCTTTTTAGACATACAGAAGACTAAGAAAGCATTCTTTGTTATCATAAAAGTATCACAGCCTATTTTACTGGCGCCCATATTTAGAGTAGCCACAATAAGGCTTTGCTTGGGTGTGGTTACTCCGCCCACGACATCACAGCTCATAAAATGCAAGGCCCAAGGAAGTAACCTCAGTCATTCCCGTCCATATCTCTCCAAATCAAAACAATATTTGCAGCAAAGGATTTAGCAAAGCTCCCTCTACGCCATGTCTCTCAAAGAAATGATAGAGTTTTGGAAGAAGGGGGTTGACGAGGCTCAGCAGGGCCGACATTCAGAGGCGATAAAATCCTTCCTAGACATGCCAGAGCCGGGGGCTAGGATCTACTTTAACATTGCAAACATGTACGTGTGTCTGGGGAACATTGAAGAAGCAGAAAAGGTGAGAAAAACAGGGAATTATTTTATTGTAAAAATTAATTTAATTTGGGAGTTGTATTGTTGTTATTGTTTATATATTTAATGTCTGCTTTTGTTTTTCCTGTAGAGTTTAAATGTTTGTGTCAAGAAAGACCCCAATCTTGCTATTGGTTATTTCCAAAGAGGATGTCTTCACATTGTGAACAAAAAGTAAGAGAAGATCTGAAGATGATAATGAGAGAGGAGGCGGCAGTGAGAGTGAGAGTCTGTATATGTACGTGTTCCTGCATGTAATCCATTGTTTGATGTTTTCAAAACAAAGCCTTAAATGTGTACTGTTATCTACTTATCTCACTCATTTCTCCTCTCTCTCCCTCTCTTCCCACCTCCCCCTCTCTCTCTCTTTCCCCAGGTATAGAGAGGCCATTTGTGATTTTGATTTAGCAATAAAGAACTTAAGAGGAAACCTACTGATAGACTACAAGCAGCTGGGACTCATTTATAAACTATACACTGCAGAAGTGAGCTCTAATTATGTATAACAAAGCAATACAAAAAATACGTGTGCAGTAAATGTACAGGATGTATATATTATTAGTTAATTGTCAGTAATTTAATTGTTTTGATTGATACTTCCACCTATTTAACATTGTTTCCAAATGAATTTACCTTCATTTTCAGTCTTGTTTGTTTTCATGTACATGTATTTATTTTTATTCTTCTTTAGGTGTTGTATAACAAAGCTTACTGTCTGTGGCAGATCAATGAGAGGTCAGAGTCTAAGCGTCTCTTGAATGAAGCACTCGCAAGTGCAGCTGAATGTTCTGAGTCTCGCCACAGAGTCGTATCAACTGCTTTGGATCAGATCAAAGTAAAAACAACAACAACAACAACAACAATAATAATAATAATAATAATAATAATATTTTTATAAGTACCTGATACATGTAATATGAGGATGTACGTGTACAATGATAGCAAATTGTTTATTTTGCCTGTGGCATCAATTAGAATAGCCATGACATGTTAATTAAAAGTGTTTATCATTTCATAGAGAGGTGAAGATTTCTTGCCTTATCGCCTTCCAAAGACGGCCCAGGTATTTGTGCCTCCGAGATCAAAGACAGACGTTGTGAATAATATTGACTTCCTTGGAAAGGCAAAGGTAAAGAAGAGACTGTAGACTAATTGTAACCTTTGAATTTATAATTATCATACATGTGTACACGTAATATGATATTTTTAACATTTTAAGCATTTTAGCCTTTTTGGACTGTTAGCTAATGTGTCCCTTTCATCCAAAGCATATTGTTATTATATATGTACGGTCAATTGTACCCTTTTATTGTGTAATGAAAGCATTGCACTATATTACTACTACTATCATCATTTGTAACTTCTCTCTCTCTCTCCCTCTTATCAGGTTGTGTCATCAGTTGTTGATCAAGATGACTTCACTGGTTTCGTAGGAGCACAGAAGAACAAGGAGTCAAGATCCCCTAGCCCAGCCGTCAGAAAAGACCTTCCTCCTCATTCTTCAATCACGAGGAGCAAATCCAGTGAGCCACCACCAAAACCAAACCCACCAACCACAAGGAAATACAGCCCGCCTTCTGCTAAAGGTACTACATTTATATTTTTATAACAAGCATTTATTTAATTTTTATTTTTAGATGCAAAGATGCGGCCACCTAAGCCCAGTATGGCCCCGCCCTCTTTCCGACACCCAAGTCGTTCTCCAAATCTTTCTCCAAGTTCCGAACACTCACCAACCAATTCTCGTTCCCCCTCCCCCTATGGTGCTAGTGCCATGACTATTAAAGTCCATTACACGACTACTAGAGCTATTCGTGTGGCTAGTAGCATTAGTTATCAGAAACTGGTTCATCTTATATGCAGGAAGTTCGATAAATCTGATAACAGTATCACGTTATGGTAAGAGAATAGCAACAATAACGACAAATAGTTTAAGTATTGAATCACATAAACATGTGTGTTTAACCAGTTTGACTAGTTTTCTTATCTTGTTTGACCAGTTTTCTATAAGTTTAAATTGCCCTTTGGGCCATTTATTGCAATGGTTCAATATCTTGACTTAAACTATGTTTACACTAGCTTCTTTAACTGAGCCAGCCCTGTTTAAAGTAGGCCAGCACAGTTTCATTTGATAGTGTAAACAGTAACCAAACTGAGCTAAAGTGAGCTGGGCCAAACCAGGCCAGCATGGTTAGTACAACAGGGCCAGCTCAGCCTGGTTTAGCACGGTTTGGCCCACTTCTGTAGTGTAAACGTAATATTAGTATCCTCTGATTACTGTAATATTTTGTCTCTCACTCTGATATTAGATGCATTTAAATGTACTTGTACATACATGTATGTCAATGGGGTCAATGGGTTAATACTGTGTTGTCTCTAAAGTTAAAAGCAGCATGTAATTACAAGTATCTTGTGTTAATTTTAGTCAGATGCTTCAGTAAATGCAATACGTTTTATTAATTAGATTTTATAGTAAATATATTGCTTTGTGGTTTGGACTCCATCTCTTGTGGTAAAGTGATAAAATGAGAGGAGAGAGGAAAGGGAAGAGATAAGATAGAGCAGCAGAGAGTGAGTATAGTAGCCATTTTACCTGAGCAGAGAGAGAGAGAGAGAATAAAGAATGAAGATCATACATGTAGATCCACCATTACTTAGCAAACAGGAATTTACTATTTACAATGTTTAATAAAGATGATAATAGAAGTGAAATTTTAAGACCCAATGAAAAATGAACAAATACTACTCCAGAATATCAGTGAGCATTCTACCAGGTTGAATGAAAAGGCTATAGCCAGTGATTATAAGTAGAATAGTATAGCCAGTCTTATACAGTAATAGACCAGAAGAAAGTTACTATCATTTGTACATGTGTAGGTTTAAATGCAGTGATACAGGTGATCGTATACAGCTAACAGATGAGAAGACACTAGTATCAGCTTGTAAAG
>NW_003546806.1:44369-48053 GCF_000090795.2 Amphimedon queenslandica
GAGCTGGTATCAGTATAATCCCCTTCACTGAAGCAAAGAGGTAGAAATACCAGACATAGTCAGTAATTAATAATTATGGGTGTCATTATTCTTTTAACCACAAAGTCACTGCTTCTTTGTTGTTGTTTTTGTTGTTATAATTTGTTGTTGTGATATCATACTGAACTGTGACTGCCTAGTTCCTGACTTTGATACTACTGGCTTCTATTGATACATGAGGATCATACAGTGTAGCCTCTATATAATGGACACTGACTCTCTACTTTTTATAGCAGCTAGACATCTCCATTTAACAGACAGCACCTAGTGTACCCATTAGTCCCATTACATGTACATGTACATCCTGAGTTTCCCACAAAGCATGCTAAGTGAGCTAAAAAGCATGAGCTTCTTGAACTGACAATTAGCTTCATAATAGAGGATATGGCTTTGGAGTAACTTTAAAAATTCATAAAAAATCCAATTTTGATTGGAATGAGCTCAAACTTTCTATGCAAAATAAGTACATAATGTATTTGTATGTGTATCAGAAAACATTATAAAAATGGAGAATTCTCAACTTTTCATTTTTAGCTAAATTTGGCCAAAGGCCAATTTTGGAGCAACTTAAAAAATTTGTAAAAATCCTTTGTTTTTTCTGACAGTAATTATTCCACTAACAGAATCAGCTTCCTCCATTATTAATTTATTGATTTATTATTGTTTAGACTAATGGAGATGCTAATGGAGTATCCACTTCACCAACTGGTGGTACATCAACTGGTAGAGAAGTGGTTGCTATTGGAGACTACACAGCTCAATATTCTGATGAACTGACCTTCTCTGAGGGAGAAATAATTCAAATATTAAAAGAAGGTAAAGAAGAACTGATCTGTTTTTTTAAACTGCATGTACATTGACAGCAGCAGCTGCATATGTACATGTACATATGCTTACATGTATTAGTGCATTACTGTTTAGTGGCGAATCTTTGAGGTACCAAGGCTTAGTATTGGGTGCATTCTATTATTGTGTCAGTAGTGTATTGGGAGTTTAATGTAGCTGCCATTTTGTCATTGAGCACGTGAAGAATAAAACTAAATGGAGTGGATTATATAATCTTCATGATTTCAGCATTATTGAATCACCAACAGCAATCGTCTGAATAATTTTCACTATTTTTACTAAAAAATAATTTATTATTCTGCCTCTCTTTCTCTCTCCCTCAGTTGATGATAACTGGTATCATGGTGTGTGTCAGGATAAAGTTGGTATATTTCCAAAGACTTACGTCAGAGAACCTTAACAACAACCAGCTGCTAACAACCAGCTCTACCTGCTCCTCTTCCTCTCTCTTCATGATCCTCTCTTGTAGTCATTAGCTGTTTATGAGTTAATCAATTGTTTTATTTGACATCATTTTATTTTATTCACTGACAATTATGGTATTATTTTATTTTCTTGCTGTTATTATTGTGATCTATTACAATTATCTATTCTATTATTCATTGTTGCATGTGAAGTGTATTGAATCTATTGATAATGAATTCCTGATGTGTGTTGTGCACTTCTAGTAAAAACTAATTAACTATCAATGAATCTAATTAACTGATCACAAGATGTCGTTATGGGACAAGTGTAGGGCTGCGTTTGAGAGAAGAGATCATAAAAAAGCTGTTCGCTTACTACCATTAGTGGAGGAACCGAATAAAATTAAAAGAGGAGGTGAATGTCTACTTCATTTGTCTTCAAGGAATGGCTGGTTAGATGTTACAAAAGATCTCATCACTAAATATCACTGTGACCCACACGAAAGAGATGGTGATGGTTGGACTTGTCTTCATTGGGCTGCACGAGATAATCATGTTGATGTGATGAGATATCTCATTGATGAGTGTCACTGTGATCCAAAGGTTCCTAATGAGTTTGGAGAGACTGTTCTTCACAGAGTAGCTGAACACGGATCACTTGATTTCATGAAGTACTTGATCAATCATCATCACTGTGATCCAATGGCTACTGACAATTGGGGTGGCACTATTCTTCACAGTGCTGCTAGACACATTGATATTGTAAAGTATCTCATTGATGAGTGTCACTGTGATCCAATGGCTGTTGAAAGGATGCTGGGATGGACACCTCTTCACTTTGCTACTCGTTGGGGTAGATCTGCAGCTGCTGAATATTTACTATCAACTGGTAAATGTGATCCATTGGCTAAAGACAATGTGGGGAGAACACCATTTAAACTAGCTAAGGAGATTGGTAACACTGATGCTCTTTCTGTCTTGAAGAAGTTTGGTGGTATAAAATCATCTCATCCAATTGATTCTTATGTTAACGTCCTCCTTGTGGGTAATCCTGGAGCTGGTAAAAGTACTCTTAGTCATGTCATCAATGACACAGCTAGTTTTACTCTTCTTGGTTCCTTTAGAAATGTTGGAGGGGTAGTGCCCTGTACTGCTGGTATCATTCCTTATAAACTACAACACAGGACACTGGGTAACATCATTCTTCATGATTTTGCTGGTCATTCAGAATACTACTCCAGTCACAGTGCTGTCATTGAGAATCTGTTACAAGGTTCTGGTGGTGTGTTCCTGATAGTAGTCAATATATTGGAGAAGGAAGCAGTGAAACAGCTTCATCAGTGGCTAACAGTTGTGAGAAATGAAGCACAGAAAGCTCTTAATGAATGCCATGTTATTGTAATAGTCAGTCATGTGGATGAGATAAGTAATCCTGTTGAAAGGACAAGGAGAAAGGAAGAAATACAGAAGATTATCGTAAAGGAAAGGTGTGATAGTGTGTTCTTAGATTGTCGTAAGCTTGGTGGGAGTGGTGTGGATTCCTTCTTTAATAAGTTGTGTAGTGCCTGTGAGTCGATTCGTAGTACAAGTGGAAGGAATTTGAGTCTTTATTGTCACATGATGTATGGTCTACTGGAGGAAAGGAAAGAGAATATACTGACTCTCTCTGATGTAATGTCTGCTGGTAAGGACAATGATGATTACTTTATACCAGATAAGAGAGAAGACGTTTTGGATGTTCTTCATTCGTTGCACTCAATTGGTTTGATGAGTGTTCTTAAAAGTGAAGAGAAGGTATGGGTTGTTGTGAATAAGGGTATACTACTAACTGAGGTGAATGGGATTCTCTTCGCTCCAGAGACATTCAAAGAACATGTTGACATTGCTAGCAATACTGGTATTGTTAGTGTGTCTGGTCTGACTAGACTCTTCCCTAAATATGATCCTGACATGTTGATTCGTTTTCTAAAGAACATGGAACTCTGTCAAGAAATTAATCCATCTTTCCTAAGAATGACAAACCTCCATCAGTTAACAGTGGAAGAGGAGGAGGAGGAGGGAGGGACAGAAAGAAGAGGAGAAAGGTTGTTGCACTTTCCATGTCTTTTTTCTAGTGATAGACCTGATGAGATGACTAGTCAAGTGTACCAGTTCGGTTGGTGTCTACAGTGTACTAATAAACATCATTTCTTTCCTCCTCAATACTTCCATGTTTTCTCATTACGTCTTGCTTACAAAATGGCTCTACCTCAAGAAGATGACAAGTTAAAGCGACGCTGTACATTTTGGAAGAATGGACTTTATTGGTCTAATAGTCATGGTGTAGGATCACTGGTAGAGATTGTGGACGAGAGCCAGTGTGTACTAGTAATGATGTCCTGTGAGAAAGGTTACA
>NW_003546806.1:48063-49603 GCF_000090795.2 Amphimedon queenslandica
GGAGATCCTAGCTGATGAATCATTATCAGATATTAGTAAGCTGTCACTATTAGGAGGACGTGATATTAAGGTAAGAATCAACACACACAAACTGTTTGATACATTAATACAAGCACTAATAATCAAAAGGTCATATCTTTATTTCTTATCAATTACTCAGTCTTTGTCATAATTGTGGGTTGTCATTGTGTGGCTTTTACTACTAATAATATATACTTGTACATCTGTTAAACTCACCTTTCAGCAATACACTGCTGATGTATATCACCTTGATAAACAAGCACAGTGACAAATATCAGTGACAAATATCAGTTATTATTATTATTATTATTATTGTATAGGAAGTGATTGAAATAACTGAAGAATTCAAGACACCATTGACTCCAATAAAGCTAGGTATGTTATAATATGTACTATCACAATTGTCAAGTAGTGGGAGTGTAGACTGTACAGTGTATATACACATTATTAATTATTATTTTTATAGATATTAAAGATCTTGCTGATGTCATTAAAGAGCTAACAATACTCAATCATTTACCTTGCCATATATGGCATGATCTTGGCCTTCAGCTAGGACTCTATCAGCCTACACTAGAAGACATCAATGAAGATAATAATGGAGACTCTAAGAAGTGCTTCAGACAGTGTATGTCTGCCTGGTTAAGAGGAGAAGATAAAGTGAGAGAGAAAGGAGGTCCCAGTTGGTCATCATTAGCTACAGCACTGGATACAATAGAAGAGAAATCTATTGCTAGTTACATTAGAAATAAATATTGTCAATAATTAGTTAGTGGATGATTGTCTATAGTATTTCATTTTGTTCTGTTTATTATTATTTTTGCTGATACTTGCAGATTCATTTATTAATTAGTTGAGTTATAAAAGCTGAGCTGTCATCATGTACTAATTTCCCTATCTCTATAATTAGAATTATCACTGATAGTATCAAACTATGTTTATTAGTAACATTGTTATTGGAATAGTTACTGTTAGTTTCAAACTATGTTTATTATTAATGTTGTTATTAGTATAGAGTTACTATGAACTATGAATTATGACACCATACACTAGTAGATATACAAGTAGATCAGGAGATCCTTGCAGTGAACTATTTCCATGGTTAAATTAAATGCAGTGATACAGGTGATCGTATACAGCTAACAGATGAGAAGACACTGGTATCAGCTTGTAAAGTACTGGAGGATGGGAACAGACTCACTCTATGGGCTTATGATGCTACTGATACTCCAGCTGTAAGTCTATGTTCAAAAATTTTAATTACACTTTGACACTTCCTTGTTTACATGTACATGTACATGTATATGAATGATTTTTGATTAATTAATATTTTGTCAATGTTTGATGCATTGAGCTGGTATCAGTATGATCCCCTTCACTGAAGCAAAGAGGTAGAAATATCGGACATAGTCAGTAATTAATAATTATGGATGTCATTATCCTTTTAACCACAAAGTCACTGCTTCTTTGTTGTTGTTTTTGTTGTTATAATTTGTTGTTGTTGTGATATCATACTGAA
>NW_003546806.1:51195-52558 GCF_000090795.2 Amphimedon queenslandica
ATTCATACTCCATAGAAAGTTGCCGTCCACGAAAATTATTTCAGAGTCAGCCAGGCTCAGTCACGCCCCTTGCCGTATATCATTCTTTGACGTAATTCATTCTCACCCAAAGAGGTCTATTATGCATAAAGCCCAACATACACTAAATTTAACAATGTTGCTTTCAACATTTGCCCAGCCTTTGGTCATGCTTTGATGTAGTCAATCAACATGTTGCTTTCTATTTCTTTCAACAAAATTGAAAAAGGCTGGCAACGTATATGCTGAATCAACTGACTGTGTCTGTGCTGTGATGAATTCCTGATGTGTGGGCGGGTACCCATGAACCTAAATTAACCATAGATATTAGAGTAAATGTACTCTAATATCTATGAATTAACTGATCACAAGATGTCGTTAAAGGACAAGTGTTGGACCGAGTGTTGGACTGCGTTTGAGAAAAGAGATCATGAAGAAGCTGTTCGCTTACTACCATTAGTGAAGGAACCTAATAAAATTAAAAGAAAATATGACACACGTGATAATACTAGTTTACTTCATTTGTCTTCAAGGAATGGCTGGTTAGATGTTACAAAAGATCTCATCACTAGATATCACTGTGACCCACACGAAAGAAATGATGATGGTTGGACTTGTCTTCATTGGGCTGCATACGGTAATCGTGTTGATGTGATGAGATATCTCATTGATGAGTGTCACTGTGATCCAATGGCTGTTGACTGGATCGGGCGGACACCTCTTCACCATGCTGCTCGTTGGGGTAGTTCTGCAGCTGTTGAATATTTACTATCAACTGGTAAATGTGATCCATTGGCTAAAGACAATGAGGGGAGAACACCATTTAAACTAGCTAATACTGATACTCTTTCTGTCTTGAAGAAGTTTGGTGGCATAAAATCATCTCATCCAATTGATTCTTATGTTAACATCCTCCTTGTGGGTAATCCTGGAGCTGGTAAAAGTACTCTTAGTCACGTCATCAATGACACAGCAGCTAGTTTTACTCTTCTTGGTTCCTTTAGAAATGTTGGAGGGGTAGTGCCCTGTACTGCTGGCATCATTCCTTATAAACTACAACACAGGACACTGGGTAACATCATTCTTCATGATTTTGCTGGTCATTCGGAATACTACTCCAGTCACAGTGCTGTCATTGAGAATCTGTTACAAGGTTCTGGTGGTGTGTTCCTGATAGTAGTCAATATATTGGAGAAGGAACCAGTCAAACAGCTTCATCAGTGGCTAGCAGTTGTCAGAAATGAAGCACAGAAAACTCTTAATCCATGCCATGTTATTGTAATAGTCAGTCATGTGGATGAGATACTTTTTGAGAAGAAAAGGAGAAAGGAAGAAATACAGGAGA
>NW_003546806.1:54753-56028 GCF_000090795.2 Amphimedon queenslandica
GATATTAAAGATCTTGCTGATGTCATTAAAGAATTAACATCAGATCAACACTTGCCCTGTTCTGTATGGCACAGACTGGGTCTACAGTTAGGATTATATGATCCTAGACTAGTGGATATAGACAAGAAGAATAGAGGAGATCCAGAGGAATGTTTTCATGCTTGTATGTCTGCCTGGTTAAGAGGAGAAGATGGAGTGAGAGAGAAAGGAGGTCCCAGTTGGTCATCATTAGCTACAGCACTGGACACAATAGACCAAAAGTCTATTGCTAGTTACATTAGAAATAAATATTGTTAAGTATAATAACTTGATAACTTCACAAGTTTGATTGCTTTTTTATTTTTGTCTATTAATTTTTTGTTTAAAATTTATAATAATAATAATAATAATTAAAAATGGAATGAAAAATATAAAATATACACACTCAAATTTAAAAATAACGTTTTAATCATTAATGGGTGGAGCTCCTAGTATTGTGGAATAGGTCCTACTTCTATCATTGATAGGATGAGGTGATGACTGATTGGTCAGTGATGACATCATCACTGGATACCAGTCCTTAGTAACGCACTCATAACATTCAGGAATACAAGTATAGTTCCACTAAAAGACAAATGGAATGGACTTTATAAATAATGATTATGTTTATATATGTACGTGTACATGTAAATGTTAAATTTATTTTGGAGTGCAAAGGTATAATATGCACATGTATGATAAAATATAGCAATTGAATTTTTGATATTGAAAAGACCATGCTAAAATGATCTTTGATGAAAAGTCCAAAAAATATCCCATTTCTTTCAGAAAGAAGGTAGATGTTGATGCACTTTTTAACAAAAAAATATGTACTATAGACTGTCTTTAATCAGTGGTCAAAAGATATGTCTTTACTTCTTATTGGAGTTTGATATCAAGTAGTGTATTATCTAGCTATACAGTTTATAATCTAACTGTACTGATATTTTTTATG
The DNA here is from genome assembly GCF_000090795.2 of Amphimedon queenslandica. Taxonomy (NCBI): domain Eukaryota; kingdom Metazoa; phylum Porifera; class Demospongiae; order Haplosclerida; family Niphatidae; genus Amphimedon; species Amphimedon queenslandica. The sequence continues at coordinate 55,727 of NW_003546806.1, forward strand.
TCTGTGTATTCTTACATGATTAGGTGAGAGAGATGATGAACACTGCCACAACTGAACAGCTTTCTCAACCACACTACTAGTGTTAACACAACTAATGACAAACAACTGACCCTCGTACCTAAACACACGAGAGTCACATGATATCCAGTCACATGATAGTCACATGACCTACTTTATTGGTTTGAGTATAGTCACACGTGAGCACTCCTGGCTATCAGGAAGGACCCTACTGCTACTCAAGTGGTATAACTCATACACACGCTCACTGTCTTCAATACCAGCGTCTCGTCTTATTTGACGCC
>NW_003546806.1:56414-58564 GCF_000090795.2 Amphimedon queenslandica
GTACATGTGTCTATACTTGCAAGTATTACTGTATTACTGTTTAGTGGGTAATTTTAGAGGTGCCAAGGCTTAACTTAATTGGGTGATTCTATTATTGTATTAGTCAGTGGTGTCAGTGTTGGGAGTGTAATGTAGCAGCCATTTTGTCATTGTGAAGAATAAAACGAAATATAGTGGATTATATAATCTTCATGATTCCAGCATTATTGAATCACCAGCAACAATCATCTAAATAATTTCACTATTTTATTTTTTAAAATAATTTCTTATTCTCCCTCCCTCTCTCTCCCTCAGTTGATGATAACTGGTATCATGGTGTGTGTCAGGATAAAGTTGGTATATTTCCAAAGACTTACGTCAGAGAACCTTAACAACAACCAGCTGCTAACAACCAGCTCTACCTGCTCCTCTTCCTCTCTCTTCATGATCCTCTCTTGTAGTCATTAGCTGTTTTATGAGTTAATCAATTGTTTTATTTGACATCATTTTATTTTATTCACTGACAATTATGGTATTATTTTATTTTCTTGCTGTTATTATTGTGATCTATTACAATTATCTATTCTATTATTCATTGTTGCATGTGAAGTGTATTGAATCTATTGATAATGAATTCCTGATGTGTGTTGTGCACTTCTAGTAAAAACTAATTAACTATCAATGAATCTAATTAACTGATCACAAGATGTCGTTAGAGTACAAGTGTTGGACTGCTTTTGTGACAGGATATCATGAAGAAGCTGTTCGCTTACTACCATTAGTGAAGGAACAGAATAAAATTAAAAGAGAAGGAGACCGTCTACTTCATTTGTCTTCAGGGAATGGCTGGTTAGATGTTACAAAAGATCTCATCACTAAATATCACTGTGACCCACACGAAAGAGATGGTGATGATTGGACTTGTCTTCATTGGGCTGCAGTAGGTAATCATGTTGATGTGATGAGATATCTCATTGATGAGTGTCACTGTGATCCAAAGGTTCCTAGTGAGTTTGGAGAGACTGTTCTTCACAAAGTAGCTAAACACGGATCACTTGATTTCATGAAGTACTTGATCAATCATCATCACTGTGATCCAATGGCTACTACCATTAGTGGTGAGACTGTTCTTCATTGTGCTGCTAGACACATTGATATTGTAAAGTATCTCATTGATGAGTGTCACTGTGATCCAATGGCTACTAACAATAGTGGTGAGACTGTTCTTCACCGTGCTGCTAGACACATTGATGTTGTAAAGTATCTCATTAATGAGTGTCACTGTGATCCAATGGCTACTACCAATAGTGTTCAGACTGTTCTTCACCGTGCTGCTAGACACATTGATATTGTAAAGTATCTCATTAATGAGGGCCACTGTGATCCAATGGCTGTTGACAGGAGTGGGCAGACACCTCTTCACTATGTTGCTGATTGGGGTAAATCTGCAGCTGTTGAATATTTACTATCAACTGGTAAATGTGATCCATTAGCTAAAGACAAGTATGGGAGAACACCATTTAAACTAGCTAAGGAGAGAGGTAACACTGATACTCTTTCTGTCTTGAAGAAGTTTGGTTGTATAAAATCATCTCATCCAATTGATTCTTATGTTAACGTCCTCCTTGTGGGTAATCCTGGAGCTGGTAAAAGTACTCTTAGTCATGTCATCAATGACACAGCTAGTTTTACTCTTCTTGGTTCCTTTAGAAATGTTGGAGGGGTAGTGCCCTGTACTGCTGGCATCATTCCTTATAAACTACAACACAGGACACTGGGTAACATCATTCTTCATGATTTTGCTGGTCATTCAGAATACTACTCCAGTCACAGTGCTGTCATTGAGAATCTGTTACGAGGTTCTGGTGGTGTGTTCCTGATAGTAGTCAATATATTGGAGAAGGAAGCAGTGAAACAGCTTCATCAGTGGCTAACAGTTGTGAGAAATGAAGCACAGAAAACTCTTAATGAATGCCATGTTATTGTAATAGTCAGTCATGTGGATGAGATAAGTAATCCTGTTGAAAAGAGAAGGAGAAAGGAAGAAATTAAAAAGGAAAGGTGTGATAGTGTGTTCTTAGATTGTCGTAAGCTTGGTGGGAGTGGTGTGGATTCGTTCTTTAATAAGTTGTGTAGTGCCTGTGAGTCCATTCGTAGTACAAGTGGAAGGA
>NW_003546807.1:0-13252 GCF_000090795.2 Amphimedon queenslandica
CTCTATTTGTTGCATACAAACGTCTATTGAGCCCCTGATGTTTAAAGACTCTGGCCGCTACTTCGGGAGAAGAGAGCCTCGTCTAAACTCACAAAAGTATGAATTTTTGGGCTACCATATTTTTAAAACTAAGATGATTAGAGCAATTCCTCTCATAATAATGAAAGATGAGGCTTTGCTTTATTGTTTTATTTGCCCAGTTGCTTTTTTGCTCTCACTATGAAAAAGTTGTCAGGGAACCGACCTACGTTTGGCGACTTTGCCAGCTTCTTCTTCCACGGAAAAGAAAAATATAGCATTCCCAAGATGAAGAATAACTTTTTCTAGAGCCAGTGTTGATTATAAGACTCTCCAGGACTAGACAAGAAAGCAGTGTCAGCTCAAAAGTGGAGGTCGAGCGAACACACACACACACACACAGACAGGACGACTGCTTTACCCTCGCTTCCACGCCTACGCGTGGGCTCGGGTAATAACTGTAATTGACCCCAGTCCTAGCTACAATACTTTACGAGGGAATTGATATTGGCGGTTCTTTAGAACGAACCACCAATCGCAATTTAAGGCCACCATTCAAGTTGTTTCACTCTTGCTAAACAAATAAAAAGCACCCAATGCTCAAGTGTATCTTCTTCTAATGTTTACTGCTATGCAGTAACTTAATATTAAGCCTAATTTTCAATTGAATCCAAAAATCTATACTAACGGCACACTAACCTGTTGCAACACTAAATGGTATTGGTCCTGTCGGAGTATTAGATACTGATTACTGGGAGCTAGTCTCAAAGAACTGAACTGTATCACCCGAATCATCTTCATGTTCAAAATTACAGTTATCATCGGAAAGTTCAGGAGTACATATAAGAAAACTAGATGAGATGAGCTATGATTGTCACAACATGATACCTTCCTTTGACCCTTATCAGTAAACCACCACTTCCTTTTCGCATTATAGTAAAGCCTTTTGTGTTCTTTAAAGGTTTTAATCATCACCTCCTTGTCACAATGAGAACAGAATTGAACCAAGTGTAGACCTCAATCTTGTCATAGTAAAGATTTATGATTTCACTTGGGTGTGGTTAGGTATGGTTTTGTGGTATTGAAGCAGAATCAGAATTACTGTCACATGGTGGTGCCAGTTCTCTATAATTTGATCATGAAGATATAGAAGGTGACAGTTCTACTGGGTTTTCAGAAGACGACAGTATTAAACAAGATGCCCACGTCACTAAAGATCCTGTAGTTGGCTACAATGGCAGTGGATCTTCACATGATATCCTGAAGGAGTCAACCAATATTACCCCAAAAAAGGCAGGTGTATGCAGGACTGGTCAAGCAAGGCGCTCACGTTTTTGAAGCCCTACCCTGCTCAAAGAATAATACTAGGTGAAGTTAATAAGACGAAGGGTTCAATGGGACAAGAAATTTTATTCTATAAAACACTGTGCTGACCATGCTGGAGAGTCCTGTGACGTCTAGCTCTGATGACCTTGGCACACTTCAAAGAAGGAACGTACCAAATCAAGTCAGGGTAAATAATATCTTGCATATAGTATTTTTTATGCTTTATGTAGCATCTTGTTTAGGAATTGTATAAAACTTAGCTTGAGAATGATGACAACTTTCCTTGTTTTGATTTGAAGTACTTTCGTTTAACATCTTAGCAAAATAATTTTATTTCAATTAGGAAAAAATATTCAGACCAAGTAAATCATTCAGTTGTGAAGAAATTGATAAAAGCATGTGGGCCGGATGCAAAATTAACTTCAATTCATATTAAAGGTATGCTTATAGGTTACAGATTGCATAGTAAAATTGATACTTTCAGATTCTATTCGCCAGTTCTTTTTGTCCAAGTCACCGGCAAGAGTTTTCATTGAAGGAAAAAGGAATTTATGATGATAAACTTATGAAACAGCATAGAAGAAATCGTACAAAGGATATGCTACATTTTATTTTCGTCACATGTATTTCTATGGTTGTTTTTTGTACAGAAACTAGAAGTTAGAAAAGCAGCTTTTCAAAGACAGAGCTTAACTGATGAAAAGAAGAAGTGGGATGAAGCTGTTGTGCACTTATTTGTGTCTAGTGAAGAAAGTGGAGAGGAAAATTGTGATCGTTTCATGAGACCAGTTTTGCTTGTGAAAAAATTGCCTTGGCGCTCTGACTATGTCACCAGATTCTTTCAGCAACTGGATAGGAAGGCAGATAAAGCAAAATCTAAGAGAGGGAAGCAACAGACCCTTCAAAAGGTATCATCTTCAATTTCTTCTGAACATCCAAAGCCAGTCACCACTTTTGGACCATAACACTGGGCATTTGCTTAATTATGTCACTTACAATGTTGTGTTTTTTTATGATATTCAGTATTGTGTATTGTTGATCACGGTTATACTACTCATTCAATCGTAACATGTCATAATTTGTGTGGCATTACAGAAAGGAAAATCAGTAGTATTGATAGATTGCAGTACTGAAAACCACAAGGAATGTTGCACATTCCTTTGTATTTATTAGTAATATGAAATTTCATGTTTCAATCAAGCCAAAATTCATTAGGAAACAAAATTTCTGATACCCATTCCAAGTAATTATCTGGTCCTGAAATCTATTTTTTTCCCAGTGATATGAAAGACAGTTTTTTAGATGTTTTTGTGAGTTTTCAAAAGTTTTAATGTATCATTTCACTGTAAAAACTTGCATATATTCATGATAGTTACCCTTCATAACTCAGTCGTTTACATCAAATGAGAAAATGAAACAAGTTTGCAAGCAGAGAATGGAGAGTTTGGAGACCTTAGTGACTATGTTCAGTGATAGTTGAGTTAGTTGTGAATTTTTGAGAGCCCAGCCAAAAAAGCAGTTATTCAGTTGTATGGATGGCAAAAATGAAGAAAATTAAGAAGCTAATGATGATTTTGACAAAACAAAACAGCTATTTACAGAGGCCAATCTTATAAATGAAATTCAAGCCTTTTTAATACTTGCAGGATGATAAATGCTTGTCTAAACTATCACAAATTGCTGAAGTTTTTTTTGGCTATTTCTGCCTCATCAGCAGCAGTGGAGAGGCTACTTAGTGAAGCAGGCAAGATGCTTATTAAGTGTAATTCAAATGTATTTGTTTCTTTTTACTAATTGTAAGATAAGCAATACCTGTGATGGTTGCAAAACATGTTTTGTAGAACTTTGGGAAAATACCTACATCTAACTCTGACAAAAAATGGCTTTTAAATGCTTGCAAAAAATCAGAGTTAATCATAAAACATTCCCCATCATTAAAGTAATAATTATAAAAAGTTATAAAAATGTCTTTAAAAAAGTTTAAGGAAATTCTCAACTTGTTGGAAAGAATATAAAAATAGTTGCAAATAATCAAAATAATTGGTCAAGTATCCATTAAAACTCAGAAATTTTTTAAAAATTACTTTAAATTATTCGAAAAGTTTCGAAATTGAGAGAAAAATCTGATAATTTTAAAAATTATTGGTAAAAGATCAAATTTCTGAGCAGTCACAAAAGTCACAGTTAGTTTCAAAGATAATTTGAAATTTTTCCTATCTAATGAAAAAATTAGAATAACAAAATTTGCAAGTTGTGGAAAAAAATTTAGATTCAAAAAATGAAATAATTAGAAAAAATTTCAAATTGACTCAAGAAAGTTGAAAAAACTTTAAAAGTTCAAAAAATTGAAAAGCAGTTCGAAAAAAGTTAATAAATAATAAGAAATTATGGAAAAAATTTTCGAAACTGTGAGGTAAAATTTAGAAGTAATTTTGTAAAACATTAAACTAACTGCTAGTAGTTGACAAAAATTAAGATATTTTGAAATATTTTTTTAAAAATTAAAAAACTCTAAAAAGAAACTGAAAAAGTTAAAAAATTAATTAGAAAAACTTTTTGATGGTCTGAAAAATATTATTATTAAAGTTTTTTCAACAATTGGAAATAAATTGGAAAAAATTCCAGAGTACTGTCAGAAAAAAATGAAAAGTTTTAAAACATAATCAAAACTTATTGGATAAATTTCCAAAGCGTCTAAACAAATTAGAAAAAATTGGCAAAAAAGTAAAATGTCTTGAGCTGTCACAAAAAATTACAATAAATTAAAAAAGTAATTTGAAATATTCCTGACCCGTTACAAAAAGGAAAAATTTAAAAATTCTCTTGTCTGACAGTTAGAATTAATAAAAAAATTGACAATAATAAAAAATCAGAAACAATTCCCAAGCATCTATACAATTTAGAAATATTTTCAAAAATAATTACAAATAATTACAAATAATAGAAACTATTCTCAAGCTGACGGACAAATGAGAAAAAATTAAAAAAAAATCAAAATCAATGAGAATTTTGAAAGTGTTTAAAAAATCTGAAAAAATTGTTATAATAATGGAAAAAAATAAAAAAAATTTCAATCATCTAAAAAATTGTTTTAATATAAAAAATTTCAAATAATTTTAAGAAAGTCTGAACCTGTCAGAATATGTTAAAAAGAAGTAAAAGATACTTGGACTAAACGCTGTCACATAACAAAAGGATTGCTGTGAGCCGAGGCAGATAAAACAGAATGCCTTTAAATGAGGTGGAACTAGTGTACTACGGTTAAATCATATCTAAATGACCAGTACAATGAAGTTAATTTATACCTGAAAGCATTTTACACAAATGTTTTCATATATACTACATTATACATGAAGGTCGTTGATTGCTTTTATTCTGTACCTCTTGGTGGTATGGATCAGGACTAAAGTTGCTATATCCTCGCTCATCATGCTAAGACCAATTCTTATGGCTTTGGAGTTTGAAAGCAACCTTCAAATTACCATTACTTTATGACAAACTAGTGTAAGCCATGATTACTGCCATTGACATAATGACTTAAATTCCATTCTATGCCTGCCTTTATGTATGGCTTGCATTCTTTCTTGGCTCTTCAGCATCATGAAGAACGACCTAAGCTAATTGTTCAATTATACTGTCATTACTGCTGCATGCAACAAAGCTCCAGTGCAAGCTTCTAATGCAGATTGTGATTAAAGTTGCTGCTAATTAAATGGTAATAGAGCTTCATATGCCACTGATTCTGCTTAAAACTGCTAGTTCTATGGTACCTATGTTTGTGTCAATGCAGATGTCTGTATTACCATTGTTACAATATAAATGTGTCTACAACCATTACTTCAAATGTGCTTCTTTTGTGAGTTTTAGAGTTGTAAGTACATGTCATAGATATCCAGAAATGCGTAATTGCATTGGTATGTGTACAAATGCATTTGCAGGTTACCTTTGTAGATGTCATAGTTACCACTTACAGATATAATACCGCACTAACGGGTTATTAAGCGTAGGCGCTTATGCAGAAAATGGCAGGAAAACGGGTGCTTAATAATGACTCAGCGCTTAATAAAGACAGTGGGTGTGGTTTACAATTAATAATTATTATGAATTTTTGATTAAATAATCACTCAGAATGGTGGCGGGTGAAACTGAACCGGCGTACTGTTTGGACAGTGTGGTTTGTGGCCACCACGTATATAAAAGTGTCTGGACTGCTACTGTTGGAGAAGACATAATTTTATTTGAAGAACCAAATAATCTACAATCGTTGGTCTGTTTGTGTTTAAAAAAAGATATAATGGTAGGTCATGTCCCAAGAGAGCTATCCAAGACTGTAGCATATTTCATAAGGAGAGGAGAAAAAGTTACTTGTATTGTATCAGGACATAGAAAGCTGGGGAAAGAATTAGAAGTCCCTTGTAAATATAATTTTGTGGGGAAGAAGAAAGAAGTAAAAAAGCTATAAGTGTTGCTGAATCAGAAGAAATAAATTGTTATGATTACTTAGGTGCATGCATGATTGATTTTGTGCATGAATGTTTTTAAAAGTGGTTTAGAGATATTTGTTACTATTTATACCATTAACTTTTTTAATTAGTAAAAATATATTCATTCATATACATCATTTATATACATATATGTTTAATGTGCACAATATTTACATAATGTTTCATCTTAGTCGCTATCCTGAGTATCCTCATTACCGTCAGATTCCAAAAACGGATCGTCAGATGATTCATCATCACTCACATCCACTTGGTAGTTTTCCAGTCCCTCAATATTGATTTCATCATCCTGACTACCATTAATAGCAACAGCAATTCCTGCTTTGATGAAGCTACGCTTAATCATCTCCTTTTTAAAAGACACCTCTTCCCATGCTTGGCCAACCCACTTAGTGAACAGGATCCTACGCTCTCTTGCTGTTATTGTCCTATTCACATAATCGTCAAGTCTTTCCTGGATGTGTTGAGTGGCCAAGCGTTTAACAATAGCTTTAAATGGCTTATTTATTACTACATCAAGTAGCTGGATCAAACTAGTGGAACCGCCTGGAATAAATGTTACCTCTGTTCTTCAATCTTTCTTAAGACAATGAAGAATAGCATTAGTCTTCTGAGCACAGTGCACATCAGCAATTAAATGCATTTGCTCAGGGCAAACTGGCTTCCAATTGGTACTGATCCAGCTGTTCATGACTTTTTCATCACATCACGCCTTGGGCTGGAACTGAACAGTGACTCGAACATCGTACCTAAAAATTATTAATGTGTAATAAGAATATATTCACACTTAGTGACCTTGCACGCTCTGCTAAAGGTAATCTCATACCAGTTCCTATGAATCTTAACAACAGCTTCACTCCTGGTTCTCCATCAGCAAACACGGTAAGTTGTGTTTTACATTGTCGCTTGTCCAATCCTGCTGCTCCACCACGAATCCAGATTGTTTTGTCACCAGTGTCTGCATAAGTGCTATCATCTGTAAAAGTAAATGGTAGGGGAGTTTGATCAACATTAGCCACTTGGCTGTGAGTCCACTTCCCTAATGGTCCTATTTGGTACCTAACTGAGCTTTCTGGCGATACTACGGTAAAATTGTTGAACCATTTTCCTTTCATCATCAGGCTCTTATTGGCATGTGTTGCTTCCTCTCCTTACACTAATTTTATGACGCTTTTTGAAATTCGTAAATCAGTCATCATAGAAAGCAAACTGTGCACCTGGTTTGAAATCTTCTAAAATTGCTTTAGCTCTGAGCATAAACCACCATCTTTTGACCTTCAGTCCCTTTTTCCTTAGTTCTTTATATTCTTTGTACAACTTTTGCTCCATTCCTGGATGCTCAGCTTGTCGCTCAAACATGATACGTTTTCTTCTCTTCTTGCTCTCCTTTATTGCCTTTTCATTAGTGACCCAACGTTTAACTGTTCGGTTGTTCAGCTGAAACCTCTTGCAATTTTGATACATATTCTCTGAATTTTTATGATAAAATGTCACTAGTTTGAGCTTCTCTTCTCTGGTATAGCTCTTTCTTGTCCTTATAAAAGGACCAGAGCCAGGCATTAATGTGGACTGTACTAATGCCACAGCCACAGTAGCTACTGCATTGTCCATGACTGCTGCTGCTTCTTTCTCCTCCATTTTCTTCGTTTAAACTTATTAATAACTATTATTAATTAATTAATAAGTATTATTAATTAAGGCACTTAAGAAACGCATGCTAAGTGCTACATTGAGCTAGGCGCCTAATAAAAACTAGGAGCTTAACAACGAAGGGCGCTTTTAACCCGTTAGTATGGTATTATTTTGTAATTTTGCAATACTATTGAATAGAACATAGATTAAGTAGGCTTCTAGGTCAAATTTGTAAAAAAGCAATGGAAACAAGGATAAGTAAAATTCCAAACAACCAATAAAAGTACTGCATAGTTAATATATTTGGTAAAGTAAAACTTCGGTGAATTTGGTGAATTGAGGTCCATTTGTGAAATTTTTTGTCTCCAATTCGATATGGCTCCGTAAAAGCAAACACAAATTAAAATTTTGCCAAAATTTTAACCTCTAAATCTTGTTCAGAGTCAATTCACAAAACTTTGGCACTCCAAATTTTCTGGTATGACTACTCTCATGACACAAATTGTACTCTGCATAGTACTTTTAATGTTATTGACTAAAGAATTACGAATCACATTGCCATGTAGAGTTGTACTTGTGTCACAAAATTAGGATTTTAATTTGTATTTTTGTAGAATACTACCTCTTGGTTTTTCATAACTTGCTCTAGAGTAATACTTAATCTTGCTTTTTAAATTTACTATGTTTTTTTTTGTGTTAAGTTCTTTTTCGTGTTGATTTTTAATTTATTACTTCTTTAGTTGCTATTGTGATGCATCCTGATTTCACTCAAGCAATAATAATAACTATTACTATTACGATTGGTTTTGTTAACAATGCACATTGGGTTCTTTCTAAGAATAATTTTTGCAAATATCCTGTACCAAGAGGTTCTCATTACCCATATAGTTCTTCATTTTGGCAATAATTGGTGGTTTTAATTTGGCGATTTTAGTGTACACGTGCATTACTGAGCATGCGCATTAATGATTAGTGGTATTAATATTGGCGATTCTGCTTGCAAACTGCCAATCACCAAAATAGACTCCACCAAATTAAAGTGCTATATGGTAATCATTGCGAATTGACACTTTTCTGCCATCTTATACAAAATTAAAATGTTATTTATGAATTTTAATTTTGTGAATCTTCAAAAATCTGGGAAAACTGTTACCTTCAAAATGAATGAGGAATATGGTACTTTAAAGAATTATAGCAACAAAATAAGATATGCTGAATAAATTTCTCCTGTTTTGATTAGAAATAAAATTAATGCTAGTCTTGGCACAAGTCCTTGTTTAAGGAGGAGTGAGAATAGCCAACTTTCCTGCAATCCCGTGAATCCCGTGTTTTTTCTTTTCTTCCTCCTTACATATGCTTTAAGTTTCTAAAGTAACAGGGAAAATGCAATAAATGTGAAGTAAATTTGCATTTAGAATGCTTGTCATTCTATAAGGATTGTCTCCTTCATCCCTCCTCCTGTCCTTAGTTCCCACTTTCTGGTTATTCCTGTTGTCAAGTTTTTATTAGTGTTATAACAATACTAATTGTTTGTAGTATTTAAATAAATTAATTTATCACATAATTAATAAAAACAATATGTCGGATTATTGTGATATCTTAGTCTTATCAAGAAAGCTCCACAAGCATAGTCAAGCATAGCTGGGTAAAAAATTGATTGCTCTTAATAGTTCTGAGATCTGAGCAGGTGCGACCAAACCCAAATTTTGAAGCAAATGCTTCTTTAAGTAACAAAACAGGGGCATGAAGTAAGTTGTGGTGCTAGCCAGTTTTCATTATAGTTCTTTCTTTCTTGGAGAACATGTGTATGAGATATTGGAGTAGAATGGTGCAAAAATTTTTGCTGCAGCACCAGCCAGAAATCAGATACGAAATGACTACTGGATGACAGAACTTTTTAAAAGTTGCTGTACAACATTGACTTGATGCCAATTATTGACTTTCCCCTTAGACAAAGTTTACAGCTATGCTAGTGGTAGCATTGGCATGGTCTATTCAAGAGAAGGACCTTCATAAAGCACAAGAGCTGTTTTCAATGTAAAGCAAGTCTGGCATAAGTCGTGAAAGAGATTTTAATTTAAGGTGAATCCAAATTTGCTACCTTGTTATGTATACTAGTGTAACTATTCCCAATGTGTGTCCTTAATGTATGTTAAAAAAGTAAATGTGTAAAATGCAACCTTTACATATTATGTCTCATAATTGTTACAATGTACATGGGATTTCTAGAACTATAGATCAATTTTTATGAATAAAACACCTATATTATGTGTGCAACTGTCTGTCTGAACCTTTTACATGTTTTCTACACTTTCGTGTGTTAGAGTGATAAATGCACCTGTTACCCTTCTTACAATTGTGCTTGTGTCATGCATTTGTAGACTGTTGCAGTTTAAATTAATTGGCGTGTCAGCCAGAATAAAGAACTGGTTGCTTACTTTTTGAGGTGCTTGCTCCTGATCACCCCTGACCATCATAGGCAGCTCTATGACTGTGTAAGTGTAGAGGACATCAGTGAGGGCTTTTAACCTGTTAGGGCACACATTGACCCCTTGTCAAAGGGAGGTTTTCCTTTTTTGAAATAGTGAGAGTAAGTAGAATAGAGACTGTTGTAGTGTGACCTGAATAAGTTTGAATTTATTTGTTTTATTTCTGTACTGCAGCTGAACATGTATAAGATGTTTCTGCAAGCATAATGTACTCACCTTCATCTGCATGGATAGGAAAGAACAAAAAGAGTATTGACAAATTATAGGAAAAATGGCCTAATTACGTGTAGTAGTCTTGCAATGCTTTTGAGGGGGACTAAATTCATCTGAAGAACTCCCCAGTGGTGCCTCAGGTATGTTTCGAGCTGCTGCAGCACATTTAGGCTTTGATGGTTTAAAACAAGCTTTGTCCTTACAATTGTAAGGACAAAATTCACTAATCCTATCATAAAGATGCCATTGCTTATCTGCTGTTAGCCCTTTTGGTGGTATTATGGGGACATAGAGCTGGGAAGACTGATGCTGGTGTTCCTAAGGAATCTGTCAGATTGTGCATGGTGTCTCAGTACATGTTGCTTCTATTAACACATCTCCCCTCAGAGATTGCTCCTAAGAGGAGAAAATGGTGGATCTTTTTTCATCTTTGGTAGACTTTAAAAAGGGGTTCAAAAAACCAGCCCCGTCAAAATGCTGGACTATTACCCGCCATTCTGCTGTTCCTATCAGTTGAGGAACATTCACATGAGAGGATTCATTGATGACAGTAGCGATGTCCTCAAGGCAACCACATCAGTCTTCCGAAAGTGTTCCTTGATCAATCCAAAGCACCAGTCAGGAGAGAACTTTGTATGGCCTACAAGGCGAAAAGATATTGTCATAGACCTATTTTTCTTTGTCAATACTCTGCAGGCCAGATATTACATTACAGTGTTGTGTTCGTTCTGGCCTGTACAGTTATCAGCATCAGATGAACTATAGTGGCATTGATACCATAGTTTTTCAGGAGGTAACTGATAATTGTATTGGCTCCTTGTGAAGCTCTCCAAAACAGGTCACATATTTAGTTGATAAATGCATGGACACTGGAAGAGGAGCCAATATGTGAGTGGCGTGGGAAAACCTTCACAGCAGAGCCAAAATAGGCTACATTTCTTTGGCGTAAGAAAATTAATAGGCCCTGGTTGTAGGGGTCACTTGGATGTGATTGTGAGAAATGTACAAATTCCAAGCTGACTTAAATGCTGACACAGAAGGTATCAAATCCTGTCCATCACAAGATGCCTAGTACATTCCGTTAATCTGCCTTTAGGATATACTTGATGGAAAAAGTTTAGCCTTTTCATAATACCTTACTCCTGGTGTTACCCTAGCAAAATATGCCATGCTTCTCCACAAGACTTCTTAAAAGCTTTATTATTTTTTGATATCTTTGTTAAGTAATGCATTGTGTGGTTGACAACCTGTGTTTCCATGAATACTATGAAGAGTTAAGCGTAACTGAAATTAAAAAAATTTTTGCATGTACCTTGCCTTGCAGCCCTCAGTAATAACATGCCTCCTTAAAGCCTTGAGCATGTTATGCCCTATGCCATGAATAAAGATGTAAACTAGACACATCTTGTATAATTGTAAGTTTTTAGTTGTAACAATTGTTGTTTACTTTGACAATCCCAAGGTAGTAACAACTTTGATACTGTTTCCTCTCCCTGCTGGTCTTCTTGTTTGTGCTAGTTCTAGCACTTCAATTGGTGCAGGCCATTAGCTGTCCCATTACCACCAAATTTAGTTGCTCCTTTATTAATTCCCTCATATCCCATCTCACTCTTCTTATACATTGATCAAACTACTCATAACACTTGTTCCCACAACACCCAATCATAAAAAATTCATCAAAAACTCTCTCTCTCTTGCTAATATCTACTTCTCTTTCTGTCTATACTTATAAGGTGTGCCTTTACATCCATTGGCTCTTGCTGCTGGTACTCCCTGTATTCTTATGCTCCTGCATTTAGCTGCAAAACCTGCTTTCATCAGCATCACTTTCATAATCGGTGTCAGAGAAAATGGTGCCAAGTTGTGGAGTTTCATTATCATCACATTCTTTATCATTAGTGTCATTAATGCTGTTGTCGAGCAATATTATACTAACCTATGCATAATTCTCTGTGATGTTTTAGCTCCTAATGAGGGTTTTAGTAGCATTGAGCCCACTGGTTTTACACTATAGTAACCAACATAGCGATAGCCCACGTACACACAATGCATAACTATAGAGTAATTCACCAATATTTGGACACCACCAATTATCGGACACTCCTGCAGAGCAACGGCTGAAATGCAGACAAAAGTTTTGCTACCATACTGTAGCCTATAGTTAACTTATTTCTGGTGCTGTGATATAGAGGCTGTCATTTTGTCTAGTAGTTCTACAACTAGAAAGTTATTCAGTTACTGGACACACCTATTTTTGGAGATTTGTTGCTATCGTCGTACACGCAAGATTATGAAACTTCTGCAATGTTTGTAAGCAAAAGATATATGCAAAGTTTAGTATTGAAATTTTCTTAATTTTAGTACTATTTTACTTGGTGAAACATGATTATAATAAGATGAAAATCATTGGTAAGGAACCAAAATCGAAACCACACCTATCACAATTTAAAATGTATTAATAATGATGCCATACTTTTAAATTATTAATCCTTTTCATTTGTCAGTTCTTGCAATACCAACTTCCAACTGGTGCATCAGTCAGTCCCACACAATAACAATGAAACCATTCAACCAATAACTTGACTATTCTTTTCTGTAAAAACACTGGCTGCTGTCATAATGTTGTTTCCTTTTACAACAGATTTGTTAGCTGTAACATTTTTGGATATTTAGCATGTAATGTATCATCATTTTTATAACAATACCTCTTTCAGCTCTGTTTTTAGCCTTCCTCTCTTCCTCTTATCTTTTCTTCCTTTACTTCTGTCTCATTGCTTTAAGTTGCTCATCACTCGTGTGAACTCTGGCAGTTTTGGGATGTTTCTCTGGCATCTTAATAGATGGTCAGGGCTGTTGACAGGGTTCTGCGGCCCTGGTACAAAGCACAGGGGACAGAGTCTGTGGCATGCAAAGCATGCAAAAAAAATTTTTGCATATTAATTAGGGGCATGGCTTCTGGTAGTTACTAACCAAAAGTGGTTTATTAATTAGCTTTATTAATAACAAGATCGCAATAATAATGTGTAAATCACTCAACAGACCCAAGAATATTCAGTTTCTTTTTTTGTAGAT
>NW_003546807.1:14354-15771 GCF_000090795.2 Amphimedon queenslandica
AGAAGTGGTGTAGAATCAATAGAAGTAGGTAAACATGGATGTGGTGAACTAAATGCATCATTAACAAAAAGAGCAGAAGGGTGGTTAATATTTAACCACAAATTATATTCTTCATCAGTAGTTAAATCATAGCCTTCTTCAAAACATTTTTCAAATATTGCTAATTCTTCTTGAGCAAAATTAGCAGGTGTTTCTCTTTTCAAATAAGGACTATAAATAGCACACCCCTTTCTTTTAACTATTCTAATTTTGATGTTGCAGCAGGAGAAACAGGAGGGACTGAAGAAAACTTTCACTGTCAACAGGATAAACACCTGATATCCATAAGCCATTTGTAATGTTTTGCATAGTCATAGCACGACCCCAAGCCCTATGGAAGACAAGAGAAAAATTATACCAAGTGAGACCTTGACAAGGATTCTGAGCCCTCTAAGAAAAGCATTCTTCCTGCCAACATCTTTTCAGTACCCCAAAACAGCCCTTGTCAAGGGGTTGTGTCAAATGACATGAGTGAGGGACAAACAGAACATAATCACTCCTTCAGATGCTGCTCTTTCCACAATATCAAGGGTGTGATGTGATGAATGGTGATCAAGGTAAAGGGAGGAGGGGACGTGCCGGTGGAGCACAGGCTAAAGATTGAGATGTAAACCATAAATTGAATAGCTTTTTATCCATCCACTCCTTTTGTGACGGTCCATTCATAGATCCAGGGACTTCCCTTTAATCATTTCTGGTTTCAAGGTTTTTCTATCAAAAATGATAAATGGTGGGATGACGTATCCTCGAGCGCTACCTGTAATTTGGCTTTTGTCACCACTAGAGACACAGTATGGATGCTTTACACCTCTTGGTACAATGACATTTGGCTTGGCAGGATCCAATGGGAATCCAGACTCATCACAGTTGAAAATTTTGCAAGGCTTTTGAGACAAGTTTTCGCTTGTCATATTCTTCTAAAGATGAAAATACCTCTTTATGACTTCAGGCGAATTAGAAACAAACGTAAGACATGAAGGGGACTCTTCTTTTCTGAGTGAAAGGTCAGGTTGCCTTCATTTAAATAAATCCCACCAACCATGAGATATTGGGCCATTATGCGCTGTGTGTACTAAAACGGTCTGAACCATAGGCAAAACATCCTTTCTTGATCTGGGATACCCAAGAGCAGCACAGTGAGTCAATAAAGCAACCAGCTCTTCTTTATTCTCAGTCAGCAATGTTGCCGTGCCACTGCGTGATCAAATAAGACTTTTCCATATACATGGTCGTGTAAAGTGCTTTTGGATACTCCAAATATTTCACTAGCCTGTCTTACAGTCATGCCCTATCCCTTTACACTATAATAGGCTTTATGTAGCCTTTCCTCACGAGACTTGCAACTGACTTGAGTAGATGGCCCACTTACACTTGACTT
>NW_003546807.1:17374-21033 GCF_000090795.2 Amphimedon queenslandica
TATGCGGTAGTCCATAGAAGTCAATGGAGAATTTTGAATCGTGGCATGTACAATGGGAAGTGTCTTTATTCTTCAACAAAGCAGCCTCTAAAGAAAAAAAACATGTAAACAATTAAATATAAAGGTATGCATTATTTGTAAGAAGTATCAGAAAGCTGAAAATAGCCTTGACAACACTTATGCCTATCATGGCATGCGCCATCTTGACATAGTATACGGAGTATTTTACCTCCGTTTATTTCTCCGTGTCCAAAAATTTCTGGACATGTTGTAACTATTATAATAAATATTTTTGCCTTTGCGAAGCTTAGCAACGAGGCGCTCCGTGCATTCCCGCCCCTAACTTCATGCATAAAAACACTCCCATATATGGAAGATGCCGTATAGGATGGAGGCCATATCTCAGTTGTTACAAGGAGTATAGTAGCATGTTTCATATCAAATGGTAGCTAATAACATATATTGTATTGATCAAATAAAAAAATTTTTCATAAAAATTTTTTAAACATGTTTGCAGTCAATTATCTCAATACTAACTAATGCCGAACCATTTTCGCATTCTAGGCCACATATACTAGCTACATATAACATGTAAACGTAATAATACCACTGCTAGGGATACATTGCATTAGTATGACAAAGCCCCTGGGCTGCAGGCTAGATGGCAAGGTCATACTAATGCAGGTAGTAGGGGTGTTTTTGACATGATTGTGTACTAACAAGTGGGTGTCTCAAAAACACGTGCCAATGCACATGCTCACAGTGGTCATTGCCTTGTGTCTCATGCTGAAAAATGAAGACTAGTCAAATGGAAAAAAAAGCGAAAGAAATGGCAAAAAGGAGAACATTTGTGACCATAATTGACAAAAGGTACCTTATGGCGGATAGGAAAATTGGTCTTTATAGCCGTAAAAATCCAACTTCCTAAGCTCCATTAATCATAAAATTACTCCAGAGGTTGCAAAAAGTTACTATGTAACTTTTAGAAACAATTGTAGTCTAACACAGCACTCACAGGTTGATATTTTTCATTATAAAGATGAATTTAAAAATCCGCCATAAGGTACCTTTTGTCAATTATGGTCACGTTTCACCTAAAGGAATTGAAGAGAACAGTCAAAATGTGCGAAAGCAGAACTGCCCAAAACCAAACATGAAAGGCTGTCTGTATCTCTCCCCAAAGGCTGCTTTACTTTTGACAGTGAGATGAAAAACACTATAAAGTTCTATTGCACTAAACATACTGACTCAAGTAACAAGTAGGCGGAGAATAATGTTCAGGAGTGGTTTTTTTCAACAGAAAACTAGCCTTACTATGTACGAAAGCAACGAGCCACTAAAAGTCCTCTTAACTGATTAAGCTTCAGAGCTGAGCCAGGCTCGTCATATATTAAGCATGTATGTCAAAGAAAGAAGAAAATTGGATGGCTGCGAGGACACCCCAATACACATTACCTACTATTGCCAGGGTTACACTGCAAAATCTGTTTCAATGAGAGCACTAAAGTGCATACCCTGGACACAATCTGTATGTAACAGATGTAATAAATTAGGACAAATAATTACTGAAAATTGTGAGACAGAGAAGAAGCTTCAGCATGTACTAGATTCGTTAAAACTTAGTGAATGCTTTGAGACAGAGATGGTGTTGATTATTAGACAGAGAAGAAGCTCCAGCATGTTTGCTGCACCGCTGCAGCAATGTAAAGGTCTGGCAGAAAAGAAGGTGTGGCTCAATCAAGCCATGCTCCACCCACACACAGAAAATGGTTTCACATGGCCCTATGTAATTAAAGCTTTATCTTTTCTCAAGTTTTAAACAGGATAGCATACATTTTTTTGGCTCTATTTGTTGGATGCAAACGTCTTTTGAGTGCCTGAAAATTAAATACTCTGGCCGCTCCTTTGGGAGAAGAGAGCTTCATGTTAACTCACAAGGTATGAATGTTTGGGCTATTATATCTTAAAACGAAAATGATTGGAGCAAAT
Source organism: Amphimedon queenslandica (assembly GCF_000090795.2). Classification (NCBI taxonomy): domain Eukaryota; kingdom Metazoa; phylum Porifera; class Demospongiae; order Haplosclerida; family Niphatidae; genus Amphimedon; species Amphimedon queenslandica. The sequence continues at coordinate 19,364 of NW_003546807.1, forward strand.
CGTCTCATATTAATGAAAAATGAGGCTTTGCTTTGTTGTTTCATCTGCCCTTGTGCTCTAACTACAAAAGAGTTGTAGGGAATGCGGCTACATTCGGTGACTTTGCCAGCTTCTTTTGCCATGGAAAAGACAAATTAAACATTCTCAATACAGATAATTACTTTTTCTAGAGATTATAAGGTGAATGAATAGACAAAAACCTGTTGGTTCAAAAGTGGAGGTCAAGCGAACAGACACAGACAGGACGACTGCTTTACCTTCAATTACGCCTATGCGTGCCTCGGGTAATAAAAGCAAGAACGTCTTCCATTAATATTATTAGTGATCCTCTGATAGAGTTTTAACGAAGAGCTTAGTGCCAATTAGCCTTCAACTACTAGAGCATGCAAACAAGTATTAAAGAGTATTGGTCATAATTACCCTTTTAGGTACCTTGTCTGCCATGTCGTATCACATCCATCTGTCTAGTGTACTTGATAAAGAAGAGGATTGCCGTCCACATTGTTCGAAACGAAAAACAATCGATTACTATTATTTACCACTCATTAATAAAGTAAAGTGCTAGTGCTCTTCACAGTCATTTTGCATAACATGACAGCCCTCAGGAGGCTGAAATACAACTGGCTCAAAAGATCAACAGCACAAAGCATCAGTCATAACAGCAGGTGTAACGTATTAGGTACACAAAACTGTCTTGATTATGGAATCAATAGCAAAAAAAGGATCCTTTAATTACACAATATAAATATCATCAGAGAATCAATGTCAACAGTTGATACTGCAACTATTACATGTACACAGTGTAAACAATGTTTTTGTCATGTGCCACATTATTCTCATGGACACCATAGGCGGCTGGGGGAAGGCAGGCAATGAGGGCAATGCCCTACTAGAATTTCTTACCGGAAGATGACATCATGATAATTAGCAGTTAATTAATTGTTATTTAGTAGTTATTATAATGGTTAATTCATTTTTATAGCTAGACAAAAACAATATTATTTTGCTTAACAAAGTGATTATTTGTAAAGAATAAGCTGCTAACTGCATGGTTTATTCACAGTAAGCCAGTCAGCGACTTCATAGTTCTATATCTATGGTTAGCCAGACTAATCTATGGTCACTTCAGGAAGACATAATCTACAATAACCAGCAGCTAGATTAACTGACTCATTCATATAACGGCTTCATTATTAATCATAATAGTCACCTAGGACTCATTCAACAGCTAAATCACCTAGCTACTGATACTCTATTGTTAAGAGGTCTTTTAGATGCTGAATTTTCTCCTCTTGAACATAAGAAAGGCAGGGTAACTCTTCATTAAGTAGTTCAGAGCCTTTTTCAACTGGATTTTTTCAAAAATGCAGAAATAGAAGTCATGACAGGCTTGAACTCAAGAGTAAGGCATGTTGGTGTGGTTATAAACACAACTACTTTTTGACCCCTCCCACATTCAGCAACACCTTTGCCCTACTTGCAGTCAAATCCTGCAGCTGCCTATGATGGACACCCAAGGAAAGTTGCCTTCATAGGCCACTGCCACCTTTTTTTACTTCTATGAAACAGTTGCGGTAAGAAAATAATATTTTATATTAAGTCAAATATATGAGAGCCAGAGAGATTGGAGACTTTTAGCAATTAGCACAATTAGTGCCTACCATCCATGT
>NW_003546807.1:21197-22503 GCF_000090795.2 Amphimedon queenslandica
TCTATAAATAAGCACTGAATACTACAATAGATAATGATATTGACAGATAATTAAAATTCTTGTTCTGTAAGTGCCTTTGAAGCCTCATATCTCCTTGATTTATGATTCTTTCCAAAAAAACCTGTTTTATCCTTCCCATTAGCTGACCTATAGATACCAAAATAAATAATACATCAACTTAAAACTGACATTGCCAAATATTTCATCATAGTAGCTCTCCTTTAATGAAAGTCTTACAACTATTCATGATTCTAGTAAGCTGGTTCCGTCCCATGAAGTCAACAGGAGGAAAATACTCTTTAGACTATACTTTTGCAGTATCTACATCTGTAGGCACTTATGAATGACCCAGTCAACTACTTTAAACCTCACCTAACTGCTCCATACTTCACCTATCTCTATTAAGCTTCCACATTAATACAATTGTCCCACAATAAATTAACTATTGATCCTGTTATTCCTCCATTGAAATGGCACTAAGTCAAAGAAAAGGCTTGACTATACTGAACACAAACATGAATAGTGAGCGTAGAAGCAATGCACTCACGTGACCAGTCTCCAATCCCCCTAACAGTCATATATCTATGATTAAGTATAACGCAGTTTTGATTTCACGGGTTCTAACTTCAAATAACCAAACTCATGGGGTCTATGTATCTGAATTTGTTCTGAACTATATTCTTTAAAGCAAACCTATTTGGTATTTGGACCCTTTGAATCTATTGATTACTGAAATAGAAGATACTTTTATCTGTAGTATTAATTTCACTAACATATGCAGTAATGATATCTATAATAAAGGTATAAATGCAGACTACAAGGGACACTTACTGGAATAAAATGAGGACCAGCAAAAAGTAGATGCTCCACTGTGCAATTGTAAGATAATACAATACTGAATAATTCTTGTATATTCCAAGAATGAATATAGAATACAATACTCAAAAACAGCAATATATGTGACTTGATGATTAAGTTATTGTCGTTAGTCAATGTTAATCTTAGCTATTTAAGCTCACAAGCGGGTGCTCTAGTTTCAGAAATTGTCTGATTGTCCGGTTTCTGCTGCAAATTTGGTTGAAGTTTTCTCTTAGTTTTTGGATTGTACTCTGGTATTGAAGTTACTCTTCATTGCCTTGTCTCTGTTTGCGGCGTCTTCTGTTTGATTGGTCTCTGGTTTGTTGATTACTCGCCGGTCTGAAGGACTTCTCATGGCGTCTTCTGCGTCCACCTCTAGCAGCTCGACGACAGTGACCGTGATATCTGGGGCCTCTGGTGGCAGTGGCTTCATCTCGTCTTCTATGAT
>NW_003546807.1:22959-26208 GCF_000090795.2 Amphimedon queenslandica
TTATAAAAACATGAAAATTAGTAAAGGCAAGAGAGTTAACCTACAAGCACAGGTAGAAAGCATGGCAAGAAGAGAAATGGTATAATTGACTTAAATTAATAATTTTTTACATTATTATCAAATATTTATATGGTATATTCTGAAAGTCTGTCAACAGCCTGACAATCATGGTCAATAATGCTGTCAGTCAGGTTATAAGTGATAGTGGCAAAGGAATAGACCTCATTGCTACGTGAAAAACCAGCCAAGGAACTGCCACCACTGGGACCAGAAGGCCTTGCTGACTACCAATTATCAGCCACCCTCATTAAGTAGAAGTGGTTACAGCAAAAGACCCCCACTTGGTCCTGAATCAGATCCTAATACTGGTAGCAGTTGCAACATTCAAGGATGCACTGGAAGTAGTAAATACGAAAATTATTTTATTCTAAATTGTTAAGCATATACAATAACAGAGTTGAATGGATATGTGGATGGGCAGAAGCTTCCTGTAATTGTGTATATGTTCCCAACTGTACCATGTAATGCCGATCAAAATATGGCAGTACTGTGATGGTAATACACCAGCACAAGTATATGCTATACTATGTCCCAACTGAGTTTGGACCAAGAAAAACTGGAATAACTTTTTATAGGAATGTGGGATATGGATGAGACTTTCACAGGTTCTTAGTCGCCCAATGCCGCTTCAGGATCTCAGGTCTTAGGTCTCTCAGCCCTTGATAATCCTGAGAACCGGGTTCTCCCTATCAACCCAATGGCATACCAAAGCTAACCGCAATGACGTTCTTATGATGTCATAGTTTACATAAGCACATGTGGTCCAGCACCCAAACTGATAATTCTTCTTTTAAAATGCTAATAGAGCAAGATCTTCTGATAATGATGGCCTTTATGAAGACTAGTTGACTCCAGCAGCTATTGTACTGCTTATCAGGAAGAACAAGACTGTTTTAATAGTGAAACAACACCTCCGGAATATCGGCCATGTCTCTATGAATATCATTATAACACATCATCAGTGATGTAACTACATTTTTCAAATTCCAATGCAGCTGCTTCCACTTCCGGTCCATTCTCAGTTGGGGCATAGTATAGTACGAGCCTAAAAAATATTAATGTCAATTAATGTATGATTACATTACACATTATACTTACTTTTGCATCTACTACATAATGAACTTGAGCTACAATAACAGGACTCAACTATCATTGTATTGAAATTAAGCACAAATCACATGACTTATACTATAATAATAATAATAATAATAAAATATAATTTTGATAATTATAATAATAATAAATAATAATAATAACAATAAATAATACCTGACTGTAATTGATCACCCTTCATTCAAACATACAACACTATCACCAACATGTGCGTCCCAATAGCCAATGCTATACCTATGCACAAAATGGCTGCTCTTTGTCCCCATCACTCATACCTTATTTTATATATTGACATATAACTACCTGAAGTTTTGAGCATAACTAGTATCATGTGATAGAGCCTCTAAATGATCTTCTTTCCTGACTAAATCAGCAAGTGAGACAGCATTTCCAGCACCTTCTTTTAGTACCTCAAGACCGCTTAGCTCAATCAAGCCTAACTAGAAGTGGTCCTTGTCTTCTTTGAGAGTAAGTTGTAACTCAATTTGGTACCAAAACCCCTCTCTGCCTGCATTTTTTCTTGAAGAAGCAACATCAGACATTTTTACACGTGAAAAAAAAAAGCCAACATACCCAGAGCACCACCTTTTATACTGCACCTTCTAGTTTAAAGTTATGAGACAGAAGGAAAGAGAAGAGGACAACGGGAAGGCTAAAAAGAGAGCTGAAAGTGGTATTTCAAAAAATGATGTTATATTACATACTAAATATCCAAAAACCATACAGCTAACAAATCTGTTTTAAGAGGAAAGAACATTATGATAGCAAGAGTTACTACAGAAAAGAATAGTCAAGGTATTCATACATGTGTATGTAATTTGTATTAAGTATGTAACAATTAGGAGCTCATGCTACTACAACTCCTACTAGAGGCGAGACAGAATTTTGTGTTAAAGATATTTCCCCTAGTGGAACAAATAGTGAAGTCATGGATAATTTTAATATAAATGATTTATATTTAACGAAGAAGGTGCACTATAACACTATCCACGCAACGTCATAGAATTGCTTCCGCCTGTCACCGTATAAAAGGAGGTGCCCTGGGCACAATATGGCGGCCACATTTGAAAATAACAAAATGGCTCCTGCACTGGGACTGTTCTTATCATGGCTAAATCACTAGCAAAACGCATTATAAAAACATTTAAATTAGTAAAGCAAGAGAATTAAACTGCAAGCACAGGTACAAAGCATGGCAAGAAGAGAAATGGTATAATTGACTTGAAGTAATAATTTTTTACATTATTATCAAATATTTATATTGTATATTCTGAAAATCTGTCAACAGCCTAGCAAACATGGTCAATAATGCTATCAGGCAGGTTATAAGTGATAGTGGCAAAGGAATAGCCCTCATTACTACATAAAAAACCAGCCCAGGAACTGCCACCACTGGGACAAGAAGGCCTTGCTGACTACCAATTATCAACCACCCTCATCAAGTAGAAGTGGTTACGGCAAAAGACCCCCTCTTGGTCCTCAATCAGATCCTAGTACTGGCAGCAGTTGCAACATTCAACGATCCACTGGAAGTAGTAAATACAAATATTATATTATTCTAAATTATTAAGCATATACAATAACAGAGTTGAATGGATATGGGGATGGTCAGAAGCTTCCTGTAGTTGTGTACATCTTCCCAACTGTACCAAGTAATACCGATCAAAATATGGCAGTACTGTGATGGTAATATACCAGCACAAGTATATGCTAGTACGAGCCTAAAAAATATTAATGCCAATTAATGTATGATTGCTTTACATTCACATTATACTTACTTCTGTATCTCCTACATAATAAACTACAGTTACAATTACAGGACTCAACTATCATTGAACTGAAATTTAGCACAAATCACATGACTTATACTATAATAATAATAGTAATAGTATAAATAAATATAATTTTGATAATTATTATAATAAAATAATAATAATAATAATAATAAATAATACCTGACTGTAATTGATCACCCTTCGGTCAACCATACGACACTATCACCAACATGTGCGTCCCAATAGCCGATCCTCTATTTATGCACAAAATGGCTGCTCTTCGTCCCCCATCACCCATACC
>NW_003546807.1:26218-44895 GCF_000090795.2 Amphimedon queenslandica
ATCCTCTTTCCCGACCAAATCAGCAAGTAAGTGAGACTGCATTTCCAGCGCCTTCTTTTAGTGCCTAAAGACCTCTTAACTCGATCAAGCCTAACTTGAACTGGTCCTTGACTTCTTTGAGAGTAAAATGTAACTCAATTTGGTACCAAACCTCTCTCTGCCTGCGTTTTTCCTTGAAGAAGCAACATCATCTACAGCAGACATTTTTACACATGAAAAAAAACGGAAGCCACCATGCCCAGGGCACCACCTTTTATACAGCACCTTCTCGTTTAAGTGTTAATAGAGGAGACAGGGGCTGTTTATATTGCTATTACTAGAGGAAAGACAAAATGTAGTGTTACTACTAGAGGAAAGACAGGAGCTGTTACTACCAGTTGAAAGACTGTAGGAACTGGTGTTTCTATTAGAAGAAAGACAGTAGTTTTGGTAACTAATAATTTTAGCTCTAGTGGACTAAATTGTAACTGTATGGATTTATTTGCAACGTAAATGATTTCAATGATAGAGGAGACAGGAGCTAGTATTACTATAATGGTAATACTAGAGGAAAGACAGGAGTTTGTGTTACTACTAGAGGAAAGACATGTGTGTTGCTACTACTACTACTAGAGGAAGGACAGGATTTACAGCAGCTACTAGAGGAAAGAGAGGAGCTGGTGTTACTACTAGTGGAAATAATGGAGCTAATGTGACTAATGATTCTACTATAAAATTTGAAGGTATGATTTAATTGTAACATAAAGGATATCAATTACTTTAATAATGATATAGAGGAGACAAAAGATAGTATTGCTATTGCTTGTAATAAGTGGAGGACAGGTGCTAGTGTTACTACTAGAGGAAAGACAGGAACTACTAGACAAAGGACAAGAGCTAGTGTTACTACTACTCAAAAAAAGACTACACGAGACAGTTTCCTACAATAGGAAAGGCAGGAGCTGATGTTAGAAATAATTCTGCTATAAATAGTGAAGGTGCAAATGTCATTTCAATGCAAAAGATAAATTATTTTAATAGAGGAGACTGGACCTAGAATTGCCATTGTTGCTCGTAGTAAAGGAAAGAAAGGAGCTAATGTCACAACTAGAGGAAAGGTGCTGCTGATACTACTAATGAAAAGAACAAAGCTTGCTTCAATAATATATGTAGCTCTAGTGGAATACATAATGAAGGTATTGATATATGTTAATGTAAAGAATTAATACTTCAATGATATGTGACAGCAGCCAGTATTGTGTGTACTAGAAGAAAGACAGGAGGAAGTGTTACTACTGGAGGAAAAGCATGTGCAGGAGCTGGTGTTACTACTAGAGAAAAGACAGGAGCTGCTGTTACAAATATTTCTACAATAAATAGTGAAGGTACTTGTATATGGATGTAATATTAAGTAAACGAATACTTTTTATAGCGGAGGCTGGAGCTAGTGTTAATACTAGAAATGTTTTTAGCTCAGGTAGAACAAATAGTAAAAGTATGTATGTAATTTTATTATGTACTTTAATAATGACAGAAGAGACAGGAGCTAGATTTGCTAATACTAGAGGAAAGATTAAAGCTAGTGTTACTACAAGAGGAAAGATAGGAGTTAGTGTTACAACTAGAGAAAAGACAGGAACTAATATTATTACTGATGGAGACAGCAGGTAGTGTTACTTCTAGGAGAAAGACAAGAGCTGGTATTACAAATTACTCCACTGTTGAAATAAGTACTGAAGGTATGAATGTTGTTTGTAATAATAATCATTTTTTTGATGATAGATAAGACTGGAGCTAGTAATATCACTACTGCTGGTACAATAAAGACAAGTGTTAAAACAGGAGTCAGTTCAGAGAAAGTGAAGAGTGAAAACATTAAAGGTGTGGTAATTTTTTGTACAGTTTTTGATCATTATTTTGAAATTATAGTGTATTGTATTTGTCAAGACATACATGTAGAATGCAAATATATGGTTGAATGTGATAACGAAAGGTGTCCTATTAAATGGGTTCATTATAAATGTGTGGGACTGACTGATGCACCATTAGGAAGTTGGTATTGTTCATTTTGCATGGACTGACAAATGAAAAGGATTCATAACTTGAAAATAATGACATCATTATTAAAACATTTTAACCCTTTGCAGGCCTGCATGGAATACTGGCCCTGTATACCAAGCCATAGTGCCCCTTCCCATACTAACCTTGATGTAGATCCTGGAACTTACTCCACCCCCAAAATGACAAGCTGCCTCATTACATTCTCCCAATCAGCCGATTATAACAACCTAACAGTACCCGTCATTATAGTGGAGGTTTATAGTTTAGGATTATATACATAGTAAGCACCACACTTCGTAACATGGTTCTAATGACCTTAAACTGATCACTCCTTCCACTAACATGAAGAAGAGTAAATGCATGCCAAGATAATGCAAAATTGGCTGGAAGGCCTGACCAAGGGTTAGGACTTGCGGTCACACCCCAAAACCTCCCATGATGGGAAGTTAGAGTGGGTTAGGTGTGTTGGTGTGAGTGCACTAAGTCAGTTGGCAGTCATGAAACAACATGAGCTGCAATAATGGACAAAATAAAATGTGATCAAAGAAATTACAACACAAAACCATTTACCACAAAATACATTATTGAGTCCCAAGACATTGGTAACTTAACACCATTTTTGGAGCCAGTGTTACGAGGGTCACTGGTGACGTCCGAATGTATGCAAGGTAGGCGTCTGAGTTCCATTGCCCCATTGCTTTCAGTATATGGACCAGAACTCCCGCCTCTGCAGCCACGGTGGCTGCACCTATTAGGAAACTATGGCCGGAGTATGAGACCTGCTACACCCCACTGTGGTCCTTACCAATTGAACGAAGGTTGACTGAAGTAATGAAGAGTCTTGTAATCTCACAAAGACAGGCCCCTGCCTGGCTGGGCGGATGGCCATGTAGCTCTGCAGGGCAACCACAAGACAAATCTTGGTTGACATAGCACCAATGTGAATCGTCATGCCCTTGCCTCTTTGGTCTGTTTTTGAGAAGCATAACCAAATCACTATCCATGATCGAAGATTTGCCCTATAAAAAAAGAATGTCTGAGTCACCCACTGCTGGAACTTCTGTTCCTTTTGATAGGAGCTCCCATAATCTGAAACAGCCAAAGAATGCAGTACATACTATAGCCCACAGCAGGCATGTGGTAAATTGGTCCTCCAGCCCAGATTCCCACGCTGCTTTAAATTTCCTCATGACATCTAGTGTGACCGGGAGCCTCTGTCTGGATGGGTTATCTCAGTTCTTTCTCTCCACCCCTTTAACAACATAACCTAATTGGTGCCATGACCCGCAAGATGCTACCCCCAGCCCAGCCTCTATACTCAAATGCCGGAGGGCTGACAACTACACTGACAATGAAGCTGGGCGGAGACCTTGATATAAGTTACAAAAAAGCAAGCTGTTTGCTCAGTTATTGGGAGTCGGTTGATGCCTGCTCCGAAGCAGAACTGCACATACCGCCGCTTTGCTGAAAAATAAGTACTCTTCCTTCTTCCCGACAGTCCTGAGACAAGAAGGCTTCTAGCCTCTGCATCCAAGCTTCTGATGTCCAGGCTGCCTCCCGATCCCACAACAGCTCCAGTAGCTGTGCTGGCACTGCATGGAGTCCGACTGGCAGGTGAAATGAGAGAGGCAAAAATTGTCGTATTACCACAAGGCAAAGCATCGGCTGCTTCGTTGGAACGACCGGCTAGATGCACTACTACCAGCTGAATTTTTAGCAAAGCGGAGAATAGTGACAAGTTTCAACAAGTGGGCTAACAAGGGGTCCTTTGCCGAACCCGATGACAGACATGCATCATTGTCACAACAAATTAGGGCCCGGGACCTGGCCCACTCCTGTCTCCATATGGCTATGCCGACAACAATGGGGAGCAGCTCTTTTGCTGCAATGGTAATTGACCGCCATGACTCCGTTCACTGCACCTGGAATCACTGGCCCACTGGCAGACGACCGCACCGCAGCCTCAGCGTCCAGATGCATCAAAGTACACTGTTTGCTGCCCATGGGCGACCCAAGTAGAATGACCGACCGTTTGAAAGATGCAAAAATTCCTGTCACCAGCTGATGTCAGACCTGCATTCCACATTCAGTCGCACCCAATGGTCGGGCTCTTGAGGAATCTTCAAAGCCTCCATGAGTGACCATGTGAAAGGCCTTCTGAGACTGACAATGCGTGCCGCATAGTTCAGCAATCCCACCAGAGACTGGAGTTGTCCCTTCATTACCAACAGTCTCTCGTCGTACTTCTATTCCTGGAGTGTACTCATCACGCAGATGTGTTTTTTCTCAGGAAGATGTAGCTCCCACTGGTCTGAATCAATTTCAGTTCCAAGGAACGTGAAGGTTTTGCAGGGGCCCACCACTTTTAGAGGAGCTGCCGGCAAGCCCAGGTGCTGGCAGAGCCCACTGCTGTCCTCAATGCCCGCTTGTGCTGGTTGGACTCCGCTCAGAAAGAAAAAAAAAAGCATCAAAGTAATGGAATAGGTTGCGAACCCCGCAACACTCCATTGCCCATGACAAGCCATCGACCCAGCTGTGAAGAACAGGGGCACTGACTGTAAACCAAAAGTAGGGCTCATTATGCCCCTCCAATGGATACCAAGTAGTGGTTGGTCTGCTGGATGGACAGGTACTACTTTCCTGTATGCTGACTGGATGACGAGTTTTGCCATCCATGCACTCTGACCGGCCTCAATTATCATTGCCACTGCTTCATCGACCGATGTGTAAGACAGTGTGGAAAGGGCTGGAGAGATGCCATTGTTCACGCTGCTACCTTCTGGTACAGACAAATCTACAATCAGGTGGTACTTCCCTGGCTGGCTTGTCTTAGGCATTATAGCAATTGGGCTGACATGCACCACTTCACTGGGGGCCGCTGTGTGTAGCTTTCACCCTCCAAATTCCTACCAAATGTAGGCTGACACAATGGCCTCATTTTTTCAGGCAGAAGGACAATAGGACCTCTCACCTTGAAACTGGTGGTTTATATTAAAGCCGATCCAAAAACCACTGCCTATTCTGTGAGCCAGGAAAGCTGCGAAGGATTGGTCGGGGAGAGACTGCTAAAAGGGCAACCATTCGGCTAGTGGGAGAAAGCCCCCGCTCCTTACCCATATGAAATGGGGTGCCTTCAAGTGTTAGGAGTTCGTGAATGTAAGGGTATGGCTTCCTTCTCCTTGCCTGAGTTCCTATTAAAGGAAACCAACAATAGATGCCGAACAACCCTAATAAGTCACCCCCCATTATGTCATCTTTGGCCAGTCCCGAGGCCTCTGTTTTTAGCATTAATACTTATGATTACATTTGTTATATTAGATTAGCTATATTCTGTTTTATTTCCTATTGGTTATTTATGCATTTTCTCCCATTTTTTGAACTTAATCCAAAGTATTACTAATAATGTTACCACAAGTAATATGAATTATTGCTAGCAAGTATTAATTGTTTTCTTCATGATAGATATTAATTTCTATCTCTATTATCTATGTTTGTATCAGTCATCGGTGCCGGTAAAATTGCATGATTTGTCGTTACTAATGACCTTAGTGGCAATGCAGTTGAAGGGTGGCTACTTGCCAATGCTCCCAGATCATTCTGCCTCCATTCATCTCTAATTATTTTTACCACTGCATAACTACTACCTACCTGTGTATCCCTAGATGTAATAACTCCCATTTACAATACTGCCAACCACTTTTTGCTGTTAGTGAAGCCAAACTGTGCTCCCCATAAAGGATCTGCTTTCTCGGTAGGTTATGCATGTATTTGTTTATTTGGATGTTTGTTGTACCAGCTACTATGTCCCTTTGTGCTTTTCCTTTGAATAGCTGCTACTTTACAGAGGGCTCCCATAGCAAAATAAAGCTTACACACTATTAACTTTCACATTTTTTTCTTGCTCCCCCCCTTTGAATAATACTCTGCATTTTAAAAATTATATTTATTATTTTTTTCCAAAATTAATAAGAAATTATTGATTGAGAATCGAAACGTAACTGTGACAATGTCTGATGCTATCATCACTGATCATCGATCAAAATAATTATTTAGAATAATATAGTTAATGATTGCTGTCTGGCTGTTGACACAAGACTAAGTGGTGGAGTACACTACCTACGCCCTGGCAGGGCCATTCCTAGATATAGATTGAGAACAATTGATGCATGAAATAAGTTTTTGAATGACTTTGATTACTAACTATGTCGTTACATGAGTAGCAAAATATATGTCACCATGTGAGGAGTTAGTGTATTATGTTGATGGAGGTGGAGTTTTCCACGGCTTCGTCTTCCCTTTAGGGCACTCCACGGCAGGGTGGCCTACCTTGCCACACGTCAGGCAGCTATGGTTGTAGCGACATTGTTAGCTTGAGTAGGAGCAGGTCCCGGAGTTGAATTGGCAACAATTGTCCATAACCCTATATGGATATGTCCTTGTCATTGGAAGCGTTCTGGGAGAGCTGTCCAGGCCCACCAGGGCACACTCCTCCCTCTGATGATCCCATGTGAAACACCGTGGGCAGGTTCATTGCTGGGGTTGATGCAGCCCCTCCCAAAACTGTTGCTGCCATTAGAAAGGGTTTGACCTCTGCCCATTGCAATGGCATACCCGCCGCCATCTGCTGGCCGAAATCTCTTATTGTAGTTGACCCACCCCAGGCTCCATGGCTCTGGGCCATCTGGATGATGACTTGTTCATAAGCCATGAGGACAGAAAGCAGTTGGCCCATGACAGTGGGTTGGAGATATCCTCACTGGATAAATTCATTATTTTGTTCCTGAGTTTTAAACGTTACTTATCAGTAGCAAAGATCATCTGAATCTACATATGTATCATTTGAAATGATAAGTTTTATGTTATTTTTGCTACACATGGTGCATGAATCAAAAGGAATGAAGATAATATTAATGTCAAATTTGCACTTGTACATCATATGAATTGTAAATATATTACTTGAAGACTGGCATTTAAGCAACTTAATTTTAAATGTCAAATAAGACTCAAATGTATCACAACTAACATCAAATAACAATATCAATATAGCTAGTATTTCAGGAGCATATTGCTAGTTTGTTATTGTGCCCAGTCTGAAATAAATGCCCATTCTGGGCAGGCTTCTGGTGGTGTACGGCTAGAATCATTTCCTTCTCGAACAGGTACTACCATTTGCTTTCCTCTTGCAGTACGATGCCTTTGTATCTTCGTATCTAAACTCTCAGTATAGTTGGTTAATTCTGGACTTCTCCACCTTAGGGGATGCTTCACAAAATACTTCTTCGGAGCAGCAACAGAATCTTCTCTGTCATCTTCATCGGATTGAACAACAGATTCATCTGATGACATAGTGTCAGTCACAAGAACTTCCATCACCTTTGCCTTTCTATTTTTATCAAATGTCGTAAATTCGTTCAGTACCTTCTTTCTGGCAGTACACTTCTATAAGTTAGGAAATTTGTCCGTATAAGTTATATTATACATGCAGATAGCAACTTACATTAATCATTTGCTGCCGACGTCGTTGCTGTCTATTTGTCTTTCACTAATTACCGCTAATTTCTCTCTGATATCTCTTTTTAGCGATCTAAAGTATGTTTTACAAGCCCCTAATGTTAATACACAATTATGTATGATCATACTTTATAATAAACATACTTGTCATTTGTTTGGGAGTAAAAACCTCGATTGTCATTAATCCCGTAATATTTCTAGACAACGCAGCATTGACAAGTTGGTTATCAGAATGATCAAACCTACATAAATCAGGAAGAGCCATAGTGTGCATAAAATATAGGTGCTTATCCAACTGAGAAATTCCACTCCAAATGGCTATCATCACCTTTAAGTTCTTTGTATGTATCATGGACCATTCCCTATGAATGAGAATGAAATTAATTATAACGTTATTGCCAGCTGCTTACTCCTAATTCTATTGGTTGTTTAGACCTGGAATAAGCAGGTTGCCCGTGATTTTTTGTAAGGCCTTTTAGCATACCTTCAATCCACTCTGTTCAAAACTATCTAATTGCTTACTGACTGTGCTGGCACTGCCACCAGCGTGCGGATGTGCCAAGGTGCCACATTCTCTACCAGCACTACATGGAGTCTGTGGACTAGTTCCAGTTGAATGGTAGTAGTTAGGCACCCTCAGAGTACGTACAGGACTAGAAATGAAGGTTGAAGCTGTAAGTGATGTGGAAACAGAGGATGGCTCACTAGCGGTACTAGGTGGCCGAGGCGGAGAAGGCCCTCCATTTGTTATTCTGTTGGGTTGATGTAGAAGTATATTTTCAGCATAGAAGGACATCTTTCCTTCACAAAAACTAATATAATTTTTCAGCCTAAAAGTCTGGCTGACTAGTAGGAATATCAGGAAACACTAATACAGAGAAAATATTAAGAAGAACAGTACTGGTAGCTGCTCCATAATGCGCATGTGCACTCGTGGTAGATTTACACCTACTCTAGTGGCTGTGTATTGGAATAATTAACTTCTTATGTCAGTACATAATTATTTTAATTATCTCAGAGATAGCCAATAGATCATCATGTTAACTACAGCAAGAAAGAGGAAACTGTGTAATCATTGCAATTAGTTTTTAACCATACCAGTTTTTGAAGGCACAAGTATATGTATTTTGAGGCTAAAACTGGTTTATGGACTAAGTGGAAGCCCCACAGTTTGCAGTTGTCATCATTTGATGCCGATGAATTCACAATAGAAAAAACTACAAATGACTGCAGTGGAGGTACTTTCACTGATATAGACCTAGATGTAACTAAAACTGGAATAGATGGCAAGTAAAACTGAGGCTGAGGTATTACCGTAATCATTCAGATTAAATTTATGCTTATATTATACTACAGGTGATGTTGTTTGCAACCCTGTTACGTACAGTGCATCATGTAGTTTGGAATCAGAGACAGTTAAAATCCTCTGAATCAGAGGAAGAATTGATTTCAAATATTGACGCTGATCTTGTCGATAAGGAAGTTAGGAATGTTTCTGAGCCTGAATTGTTGGAAGATTTTGATCCACATGACCCGCTACAATCACAGATTCATTCTCAATCTTCTGAGGAAAGGAGTGAATACCATTTCTTAATTTGAGCTTTTCTACTTTTAATTTTGCTATGAAGTTCAGTGAATGGAGTCAAACGTAAGGCATTGGATAACCTGCTGAAGGTATTGAGTTACTTCTTTCAGATGTTAGCAGGTTTATTTCCTGCAGTCCTAAATATTGCAAACTCCTTGCCGCAGAGCATTTACAAAATTTTTAAACTATTCTCATTACACTCAGATAATTTTGAGAAGTTTGTTTGTCCTGCTGAGCAAGGACATGAGCATTTTATGAAAATTTTTCAAATGTCTGAAAATCAGTATGAAAAACCTGCTGTTACACCTAACATCCATTTGCACAGGCATAAAAAATGTATATTGGATTATAGACCAGTTTATAGATTTTGGCTTTTTGCATTTGAAAGGTTTAATGGGATTCTAGGTAGTTATCATACAAATCAAAAGTCTGTTGAGATTCAGCTTATGCATAAATTTTTAGACAATATTTTAATAGCTACGCAAGCGGAAACTGATTGTTATTTAATTAATGAAGGAAATGACATTGCCTCATTTACAATGGACACCTTTCCAAGGAACAGCAGATGCTACAATTAATTTTACATTTCTTACTACTGAGGACATTGTTGCAATCTTATCTTTAACATCAACTCCAATTAAACCATCACATGAATTGTTACTGCAAAACTTGCCTATTCATTCCTGCCTGCATTTTCAAAGAAGTTTTGATGCCAATACTCTGCATTACTTGCATCAGTCTTATTCTATGTTTATACCCTGTTTTAATAGTGAAAGTGTTGTACCAGCTATGTTTGAAGAATTTCGTGCACTTGAATTTTGGGGAGACAGAGTGTATTCAAAGAAGCACCCTAGTTGCATAGTTTATGCCAACTGGACAAAATATGGAGGCATCATTGACAAAAAAAATGATGAGGTGGATGCTAGAGCTGGTGTTGTAATTTATTTTTTTCAACAAAGTATCATGACAAGTAGGCGTAAAGTTGTTGTAGTAATGGCATGTGTGGATTGGTTACAGCTATATCCTAATCGTCATTTACTTGGATCGCAAGTAGAGTTGTGGTGTCATCAACTATATGAACCATTTGGGCCAGCTTCCTTTATTCCTGTTAATCGCATAAAATCAATTTACTACTCTTCAAAATTTCTTAATGATGATGGAGAGACGTCGCTTGCAACTAATCCTTTACACCATAGGTTATTAATATAGTCAGATGTGCATTACTTTTGTCACACTTCTCTCACAACTGATAACTCTATTTAGTATGCGTTTGATATTGTAATATTTTAGTTTTCAGATGATACAACTGAAAGATGCATGAAAGCATTGATCACAAATAAATTTTATTTAAGTTTGTATTGAATACAGTTGAGCAATGAATTTAATATAAATCAAATATTATCATTATATGAGATCAAAATGAATTAAGTGCTCAAACATGAAGCTAATACATAATTTTGTCCAGTGCCCTCATCTTCTGGACGGAAGTATTGGCCGACAATCTCAGCTATTTGAGATTGTTAAATAATGCCACATTGCTGTGGAGCAACTCTCGAAAATTTTTATTCACCGTCCTTGCTGGGATAGGTGGCAGGGCTGAGGAGATAGCCAATGGCTGCTTTACCAAAGGGGATGTGATGGATGGCTCTGGCAGCTTTAGCCAGTCTGGCAATGACAATGGGATACTTCCACCTTTGGTGGCAGGAGTGGTCCTAGTTACTGCAGACCCAACGGTAACTGAGGGTGTGTGAATTAGTGTGGTCGACAAATCAATGCTCCCTAAATAAGGAGACACTTAATAATTGCTGGGTGTTTTGTACCAAGTGCATGCCACACCCCAAATACAGTGGACGCTGAGGCCAAACCTGACCACTTTTCTTGTTGACAATTGTATGGTATCTCAAGATTCTGAGGCCACAGTGCTGCCATCTCGATGGCATGAGGAAAAAAACTGATTTTACTGTGGTGTTCTGACTTGCCAGGCTACACCAATAGTGTGGACCAATGTCTCATTCCCTGCTCCCGTACTTCCTCCACTCACCCCCTCATTGCTCACCGATGTCACAGCAGGACCAGAAAAATCCCCCAAGTCAGCTTTCACCAGTCTAGTGTGCAAACCCTCGGCAGCTGGAGCTAGGGTGGTGCTAGGAATTGGCAAAGTCACCCCAGATGTGGTTGTGGGACTTCCCAAGCCCTACCTCACAACAGAAGAAATCATAGAGGCAATCAGCTCCATGGGCACTGCCGAGGGCCTGCTGGCACTTGATGCTCCTGATGGCCCAGTGGGAGTCCCCCCACTGACCCTCTCCCAGACGAGTCTTGTGTCCTGAACAAGTCTAATCATTGCCACCGGTCCCGTCTATCTCCTCCATATCAGACATCCCGCAACTCAGAGACAACGAAAGAAAACCAGAAATAGGTCCAAACAAAATGTTGACTCCCAAGTTCGAAGCAGACTCTTCTACATGCTCTCTGATTTCTCGACTATTACACATGCGCAGACTTGGTGGGCATTAACCTCATTTAAAACTCTAAATATCAATTAAATTGTGATGGGTGTGGTTTTCATTTTGGTTCTTTTCCAATGATTTTCAACTTATTATAATGATGTTTTACCAAGTCAAATAGTATTAATATTAACAAAATTTCAATACTACACCTTGATATGATTTCTGGCTTAAAAACATTGCAAGAAGTCTCATTATCTTGCTTGTATGACAATAGTGACAAATCTCCAAATATATAGGTGTGTCCGGTAACTTAAAGAATTTCTAGTCGTAGAACTACTAGACAAAACAAGAGTCTATATTGCTGCACCAGAAACAAGGTAACTATAGGCTACAGTATGGTAGCAACTCTTCTGTCTGCTGTTTAGCTGTTTTCCTGCACGAGTGTCCAAAAATAGGTGGTGTCCAAATATTGGTGCAGTACTCTGCACACATAGAGGCAAATTACAAAGAATAATACAACATAGAACAAAAGGAAAGCACAACCAAACCAATGTGCTCTATGGAGTCAGAATATACAAAGTGAAGGCAGTGGACTTCCATCGACCCAGAGTCTGACTAAAAAGGTCATCAATCCCACAGGCAGCAGCTGTGGTGGCTGCAAAAATTTTGAAGCCATGACCATTAAATAAACAAACACTGAACCCAGTCAAAGCAAAAGCATCACGCACGGTGCCAGCAAGCCTTCATTGTGAGATTGTACTTCAATTCTTAGACTGGACAAGGGGTGTGACTAAGAACCTCTAAAGGCAAGATAGGACAACAAAAACTTCAATGGACAACTAGGGCCATCTACTTGACCTAAGTAAGTCTGAACCACTGCACCTAACACAACAGTCTTACTCTGACGAAGGAGTGAGAGAAAAGTGAAGATCAACAAACACATAACCAAATGATAGCATGGAATTTGTGCTTAAAGCCCCCGACAAGTGGTAAGTAAAATCAACCAAGAAAAGCAAAGAAACCCACACAGCAGGTAGCTCAAAGGAGCACAGCATCAAATGAGATGGGCTGACATGACCAAGCTTGAAACAATAGCCAGAGGATGTCGGGAGTAATAGTGAGTTGTTGGACACCGTGGATGCCTCTAAGCTCATAGTCTAACCGAGGTAAAAAATGACCCGGCAAGATCTGGAAGACCCTGCATAACCTGCGGAAACCTGATCTTACTGAGAATGCAAGAAATTGATCCGCATGACAAATGCCGACTTGCCAATTAGGATACAAAAAAGGAGATATTTTGTAGCAGGAAAGGGGCAACAAACACCAAAACGAGAACAGAATGACAGATAACAACTACTAGTGGTTTGATAAGACCAAACAGTGCCAAGAAAGAGGGCTGTAAACAAGTAGCCTCAAACTGCCTAATCCTATTTTGAAAGCCTCAATCCAGATGCTGCCACAGCAACAGGTCCAGCACCTCCAAGGACACCACTGAAGGAAAACCCTCCGGAAAAAGGGAAAGAATCATTGGCATGATTGTTATCATGAGATAGTGTATCCACTGCTACATTGGCCACTCCAGGTAAATGGTGAGCAATTTAAGAGATTGGAGCCTAGCAGTCTAAAAGTATAGGCAGCAGCAAGGGAACTGGGTCTCTGGCAGAGCATTTATGAATGACTGATACTGCAGCAGCATTATTGCAGTATAACAAAATAATACAGTGGTCCCATTAGCAGCCCCATGTTGCCGCTGCTAACAGAATTGGAGAAATTTCCTTGACAGCAATACTCAAATCAGACCAAGAGTCCATCCAAGATACTTGCAATAACCTGCCAGTAGCTGAGACAGCACCACACCAAAGCCTCCCAGATGCATCAGAGTGCACATGTACCAGTGGACTCTTGCCAGCCAAAACAAAAGCAGCCCCATGCCAAGACTGTATAAAACAGTCCCACAAGGCAAGGTCCGCTTATATCACAGCATCCAGGTGAAATAAATAATGCCATTCGCTATCGTTAGCCAAAGGTGATGCAGAAAGATCCGACCAGGCTGCACCACAACTTCGCATGGGGATTCAAGCTCAGAGTGGCAGCGAGAAACCATAGCCCTTACTTGCTTGACCTACTACTGAAGCAACTGCAACTCCATCTTCTCTTGGTGCCTAGAAAGGTCACTGTTGTAATGGGACCTTCAAGCTTTGGGAGATAAACTGAGATACCAAGTCGGCCAACAGCTCAAGGCCCAATACTAGCTTCCCCCAAACCAGGGACCCCAAAAAACAAAGTCATCTAAGTAGTGCATTAGATGATTGACCTAATGGTCATACAAAAACCAAGCCAAAGCATCTGCGGAAGTGGTAAAGATCTTGGGAGCCGAACAAAGGCAAAATGGAAGAGAGTAATCACAATGAACACCTATCCTCGAGATTGATAGGCAGGATACGATAAGCGTTCTACAGGTCCAGTTAGACTGTATCAGCTGAACAGCTTAAAATTAACATCAAGTCCACTGCGTCATCTACTGAAAAGCAAAGGTCGAAGGAACAGGATCATTCGGACTGCTCATATAGAGAAAGGACAGGTCCACAATCATCATCCAGACCAAACCATTATGACTGTTAGGGACCAAGCCAAGAAAGCTGGTATGCAAGCTAGTAGAGCAACACAAAGGGTCAGAATTCTAACCAGCCACCTGCTCTGCCAAAATGTAACACCCACAACTGAATGAATTTTTATACAGGAGTGGTGGTTCCGAGAGGAAGAGCCAATGGCAAAATCACCCGACAGACCAATCAGGAATCCAGCCCTGACTCTAGCAACAACAAAAACAACCAGATGCTGGTCAGGATGTGATGACGGAAGAGAAGCTAAGCGAAACTTATTAATAGGAGAAATTAAGGAAGAAAAGGGATAAGTGATTGGAGCGAGTGATAACATGCCTCCAATGAGAGACCCTCTAAGATAACTATACCGGCCTCCTACAAAACCCATCAAGGCCAAGGTACTGGCATGGAGACCCAAGCATATAAGGAAGACCTTATATGAAAACAAACAGAACAACAATAATAAAATGCAAGAATAATGTTAACAAACCCACAAATTCACCCACCTCCCTTCACACCAAGATGTGCACTAAGACACCCACCAACATGTGTAGCCAACAATGAATAAATGAGACAAATGTGACAATGCAGGCAGTACATGACTATATGAGTCACAAGTCAATGCAATCAGGAGAAAAATCATAAGTCAATGGGCTGAATGTGGGCCTGAAGAAGGTTAGCCTCTCTTAGATGTTCAAATCTGGAGTCTGGTGGAGTGGCCTTACAGTCTCTTGCCAGATGCAAGAAGTCCCCACAAGTAGCACAGGCATGCTTCTGCCAGCATTGACCTGAAGAGAAGGCACAATAACCTGCTTTCCAAGTTCGACAAATAATTGAGTTTTTCAGGGTCTACTCTGCTGAGTGGTCTGAATGGCTTCCATGACACACTTATGAGCCAAATAGTCACAGTTCTGACCAACCTGCAGAAGGTGCCACCACTTACAAGCTGGCTCAGCACAGTAGATGCCACCAAGCTGGGGTGCAGTGTGCCCCATAACAAGGAAGGATCTAGAGCCACCTGCTGCCAAAACAAATGGTCATAGTCCAAGCAACCCCAACCTCATGGTAAGTGCCTTCTTCACCGGAAGTCTAGCATAGACCAGGCAGCTTTAGTAAACTGATCCTAAACTAGCACAGTAATTTAGGAAGTAAAAAATCTACGAGGGAGGAAGTTACCTCCTGGAGGTCAGGACAAGACGATGGAAGCAGAACCATGGAAAATAGCCAGCTGCTAACTCAAAAGCCAGGAGGAGAGCAAAATTATTGCCTAATAACTCCCACATGTGAACAAACTGGCGACTGCAATTCTCTAAACCACCCTAGCCATAATTGGCTCTATTGAAATAGAAAGAGTTGAGCCAGCTTGTTCGTGGTGCTTAAATACCATAAAAGGTGGGAGTGGGCAAGGTGGGATGTGGCACTGTAGTTACGGGAGCAGTGGCGGAGCTGAACCCAGGCCCATACGGGCCTAGGCCCGGGCATCAAATCTCTGTCATGAGATTCATTAGATGCAATGTAAACAATTCCTTGCCTAAAGTTTAGATAAAGGTAACCGCAAGCCTCACCAGAGTACTAACAAGTGCATACAGGTGCATGAAAGTAATTAGCAAGTACTTTTCAAGTAAAAGACCCACAGAAAAAGTCAGAAACTGGTCACACCCACATCCGGGCCCAGCCTGAGTTAAGTTCCAGCTCCGCCACTGTACAGGAGCCAGCTGAGGTCACCTGCCAGCCATAAAAGCCATAGCTTAAAGTACTTATAGTACTTATTAGTACTTTAAAGTACTTTGAAATAGTTATAAGTATATCTAGAGCCTTCATCAACATTTTCTGATGTACATTGTATTCGTATTAATAGTTACAGGTGTAAATTTTAGAAGTATTGTGATGTAAGCTGTGGCATAGTATCACAAGTACAGTATTACATGTAAGCAAAGTATAAGTAGTATTAGTTCAAGGCCATTTTTGAGTCACAGTAGTTGTATAGTTAGTTAAAGAAGATAAATAGCATGGCAGAACCACATAAGAAGAAAAGGAACATAGCTGTACTTAAGCATTATTAACAATCACAAGAAAGTTTGCCAGATAATGAAAATGTAAATCTCAAATGTCTGCAAAAAGGAAATCACTGGCTCAACAAAAGCCACAACCAATTGGTGGAAACATTTGGTAAGCTACTTGTAATGTGTAGTATATTCAGATACATTGATCAATTTGCTTTACTATAAAGACATGCACATTCTTCTGTACTTGAACGAGAAAGGCAACAAGTAGAAGGAGAAACTCAACAAACACCCATCTAATAAAATTGAAAGCTAAGTATGACTACAAACACCCAAAGCAAATTGCTGGACTTGAGGCACTCAGTGATTTCGATGCTGATGATCTAATACCATTATCTGTAGTTGAAAGTGTACAATTTAGAAAACTTGTTAGCATCTTAGACCAACAATACCAGCCACCTTCAAGGAAACATGTCTCAACAGTACTACTTACCAAAAAGTATGACAGCCTTAAAAAGATTTTACGAGACAAATATGAGAAAGCATCCAGCGTTAATCTAAATATTGATGTATGG
Organism: Amphimedon queenslandica; assembly: GCF_000090795.2. NCBI lineage: Eukaryota > Metazoa > Porifera > Demospongiae > Haplosclerida > Niphatidae > Amphimedon > Amphimedon queenslandica. The sequence goes on from NW_003546807.1 coordinate 42,986, forward strand.
TCTAGCAGGCATATGAAATCATATATTGGAATTACAGGTCACTATATTTCACAAGAATGGAGTTTGGAGTCTTTTGCTTTGGGTTGTAATTGTGTAATTGGGTGGCACACATCAGAAAATCTAATGCTATGGTATGATGAGGTGGTTTCAGATTTGTGTTAATGAGAAGGTTAAACATGATACTACAGACAGTGCTGCTAATATAAAAAAGCATTTACATCTCTTCCAGCGTATGAAGTTGAATCTGGCTCTGCCAGCAATGAGGAGAAGGAAGAGTCAGGCAATGACACAGATTGTATAGATGAGTCTTTTTAATGAGAATCTTCCACTTGAGCATCATTCTTGCTTTGCCCACTGCATTCAGCTGGTGGTGAAAGATGGTATCGCTAAAGCTGGTCAGCTTGGTAGTGTAACAAAAAAATGCTCAAAGCTTGTTTCATTTGTCAGAAAATTGACCATTGCAGCAGATGTACTAAAAGACAAAAAAGGCTTCAAGCTGATAATTTGACTGGATGGAACTTGCAAATAAAAATGATAAGATCCCTGCTTGCTATTGAAGAAAGGAAGTTATTGGAAATAGAAGATGTTCCAAAACTTACAAGTCATGAACAACACATTTTGTATGACATTTTAGACCTCTTCACACCATTTGAGGAAGCAACAGATTTTGTTCAAGTCGGTTTGGTTCCAACAGCTGGTTACGTTCTACCCTGCATTAGTGGGAGCAATCACCACATGCAAAATATTGTGTCTAAGTTCATTACCTCTTTTGTGAATGCTTGTAAGAGGTCCCTAAAAAAGAGATGGCCTTATTACGAAATGATTGAGAGAAAGTGAATTTGATTGGCTCAAACGTTGTTTGAAAAAGGTGGTTATGCCAATTAAAGGAAGAAGCAACTCAAAATCTTTGAGACAAACCTCCTCTAAAAAAGATTAAGGCTCTTTTTAGTTTTATGCCAGACTCTGTTTTTGATCCTTCATCATCTCAATGTAACAACTATTCTTCAGTAGCTACAGAAGTTGATGAATACGTAAGAGATGAATGTGTAGTGGTGCATGCCAACGCCCTTACATTTTGGAAAGAAAATAAAAGAAAGTATCCTACATTGGCAAGGTTGGCACGACAAGTTCTTGGTGCTCCATCTTCTTTGTCTCCAGTAAAACGTTTTTTCAGTCTGGCAGGGAAAGTTTTTACTCAAGACAGATGTCGATTAAATGATGCTAGATTTAAATAACTTATGTTTATTAGGTGTAATAACATAAAATAACTAAGACAAATGTACTAATATTATTATTATTTCATTCATTAAATTCAAATGTGTTAACTGTTAATAGGGACGTACTTAGTCACGTACTTAAAGTCAGTCACTTGACCAGGGGGCATTCAATCGCTCATCAGTTCAAAACAAACCAGATATTGTCTGATTATATTCTGAAGAAATTCAGGACAAGGAGGCTGCGACTTGCATTTTCTAGGGAGCAAGTCCACATCAGTCCAATAGGTTTGATACGGAAGCCAATCCAGCCAGGGTGATTTCGCCTGATTGTCGATCTATCAGCTCCCGAGGGAGGCAGCGTGAACGACGGGATTGACCCGGTCCTAGCCACCTTATCCTACTCCTCGGAGGACGAGGCCGTGACCATGGTCAATGGAGCAGGCCCTGATGCCCTAATGGCAAAGCTGGACATAGAGGCAGCCTTTTGACAGGTCCCAATACACCCAGCTGACCAATACCTACTGGGTATTCATTGGAGGGGTGCAAGTTTTTGTGACTGGGCACTCCTTTTTGATCTCAGGTCCGCCCCCCTGCTGTTTACAGTAGTAGCCGATGGTCTGGCCTAGGCAATGCAGTGCCATGGAGTGTGGAATGTGATACACTACTTTGATGACTTCTTTTGTTCTGACGCAA
>NW_003546807.1:44905-46003 GCF_000090795.2 Amphimedon queenslandica
CTCGTGCCTGTGGAAAGGGTCGGCAAAGGACCCACTGCTTAACCACTTACTTAAGATTCTGGCTCTCATCCTAGCCCTCTTCCAACTCCAGGTGGTGGCAGAACATGTAGCAGGCCGTTCAAATAGAGCGGCTGATGCTTTGTTGAAAGGTCAGAGCTCACTTTTCCTTTCTCAATTTCTGCATGCAAGCCCTGCCCAATGCTGAATTTCTCCTCTTCTACTCGATCTGCTGTTGGAGCGGGGAGAACATTGCACATCAGAGGCTTGGATGCAGAAGCTTGGCAACTTTATGTCGCAGGCCTGTCAGGGCGGACATCTACCACCTATAGCTCAGCTAAGAGAGGATATCTGCAATTTTGCTTCTATGCAGGGATCAGTCCTCTCCCAGCAACTGAATTGTCGACGTGTCGGTTCATGGGGTGGTTAGCAAAGGAAGGCTTCCACCCAGGTTTGATGTCTGCATATTTCTCAGCACTTCGGCACCTCAGCATCAAGGCTGGGCTGGGGCCTGTGTCACAAGCCACATGGCCGCAATTAGCATACGTAGTGAAGGGTCTGGAACGGGAGCATAGGGACGTTCCCACACTTCAAAGGCTACCCATCACCTTGGACGTGCTAAGAAAGCTAAAAGCAGCCTGGGAGTCGGGCTTGGAGGAGAAGGTTACTGCTTACCTGTTGTGGGCTGTGTCCTGCATAGCGTTTTTTGGTTGCTTCAGATTGGGCAAGATACTCCTATCAAAAACCACCAAGACCCCAGCACTTTGGCAGCCTGACGAGTTTTTAAGATCAAAGTTGGCAATGGTAATACACCTGCGGTTCTCTAAAACAGGTCAGAATGAGAGGGACATCAATGTGCACATTGGTGCCACTTTGACTGACATTTGTCCTTTCGTGCCCTTGCAGAATTATTTAAGAATTCGTCCATTGGGCCAGGGTCCATTGTTTATGTGGGCAGATGGTAATCCAGTGCTGAAGTCTTCCTCCTTTCTCTTGGTGAGAAAGGCCCTGTGACATAGTGGAGTGGACAAGGCTAATTACTCTAGACACAGCTTTCGCATTGGAGCTGCTGTGTCAGCAGCAGTACTTGTTAAAAGCTAT
>NW_003546807.1:47973-50822 GCF_000090795.2 Amphimedon queenslandica
GCCAGTTGTCCACGATAGGTCGAGTATTTCCTGGAATTTGTCCAAGGCTATTGTGGAGGCTTGTTATCAATAGAAAAAGTAGGCATGGCAAATAGTAATAATGGTTATTAAAACATGCAATTATGTCTGCTACAACCAGCTCCTGATATAGTACCTCGTATAGTGCATGTAATGACACTCACACAGCTCACAGGCTCCTATCATCGTCATTGCATTAGGCAGTTTAGTCATACGTAAGTAGATATCTGCCTTTAGTTGTATAGTGTCTGTAATTGCATAATGATTCCACTGAATTTAATCAAAATGCCTGCATTGGGGTTCATAACTGGGTTACTGTATAAATACTGCATCATACCATTGGCACTTTAATATTGTGGTGATGCAAATAATAGTTACACTTAATACAGAGCAGGGTATGATGCCACAGTAAGCATAAAAATCATTCCTTTTCACTGTCTTCCACTTTTCACAATGGGCCTCTCCCATGATACCACGTGCATATCTATTGGTCTCTCGCAAAATATAGTTTATAATACTATTTGTAAAAATCAGTTCAAACACCTCTTTTACGTTATTAGGGACACTAACTGCTGGGCCTACTGCTTCCTCAAACTCTCTTACAAATACTGGCTGCAAGTCATCAGTCCAGTCTTTGTTACTATGAAAAGGTAGATAACAATAAATATTTACTGTCATGTTTGTCTCAAAAAGTTATTTTGTTATCATTATCATTATTTTTATTAGTAATATAATTTTGGTATTATTGTTGTTATTATTATTATTTATAGTGCCTTACGATATCCCTGTCATATGAATTGTTGGTGTTTGTGATGACACTGGTAGTGGTGATGGCACTGGTAGTGGCAATGGCACTGCTCTCTCATTGTCTGTTCTCTCATATTCACCATAGGTCTCATTTGCTTTCTCACTCTCTAGACTTCTGTAGTACTGTGGGCTCTCAAACTCATCATTGGTTCTAATTTTGGTAAAGTATTATAATTGTTCTTTCGCTTTTTGTCTTACTCTTCTTAGCTATTCAACTCTAACTCATCATCACAGCCAAAGTCAAAAATTCATCAACATCATCATCATCATCATCAGCAGAAACAAGGTCAATGACTTGATCTCTTGTAAGTGGAGTTGCCATCAAATGAAATACTATTTTTTGCAGTAATAAAAATTACTTACATTGCAAATATTATTGTAAACAATCTTGAAGTAAAGCTAGTCTGCAAGACTGCAATCACGGTTGATTTGAAGACAGCAGCAAGTAATGCCACTATATGCTTTGAGTTGCCTGGAAGCGTCAAGTGACATCATTATGGGCCACACCCATGGCATTTCTTTCATTCTTTTTCATGATGAAGAAGCATGTGTAAGTTGCTTGTGCTATCTTTTTGTTCTAGAAGTCTTACACAAGTACCATGTAACTGACAACAGTCTGTTGTTATTGATTTGTGTCTATCGAGGTAAAAGAACTTGGCTGCTATTGTCTACTACAAGGTATCACTGGTCTATGCCCGATAATACCATTTTCTACCATTATTTTCTGTGTGAAGACTTTAAAATGTTATTATTATTGTTGAGAGATCAATGAAGAAGTTATTTGAACTCCTAGGATCCTCATAGTGTTGCACAAATATAGTAAAATGTAAATAAACGTCTACTGTGTACATATTTCCCTTGTTATGTTTCTTTTTGTAGTTTTAGGTCAAAGGCATCAAGACAAAACTAAGACTGAAATCTAATTTATTGAATTGTTTAGCTCTTTAACTTATTATTGTTTAAATGTAAGATTAGTTTACACTGTGCAGCAAATGACCTTCAGTAAGCAACATGCAGCATAAAAGTGCAAATGAAATTTCAGTGCTTGAACTAATAATGCCTGACCATTCTACACCACCACTGATGCTATACAACAATATTAAAGTCAAAAGCAATTTTGTTTGACCCACAAATTGGAAGTAACATATTTGCCTGATTATATTTCAGAAGGCTCAGTCTCACATATCAACTGTGTTTTGCCAGTTTTCTTAACTTACAGCTAATTTGTAGTTAAATAACTAATTGTAATAACTTTTGGTCCGCCCATCCGCCCACTTGCCTCCCTATAAAAGCCCCTGCTTCAGCCATGTTCCTTGGCCTTTTTCTTAGCTCGACTACTACAGCTAACACGTGTCAGTTATTTCAGCTCAGCAACATGTTCATGGAGGAGATCCTAGCAAAATGAGATTCCATGTTGGACAAGGTGGACACGCTCTAAGCTGATGTGGACAAGCTAAAGGACAAAGACAGGGCAATTGAAGACCCTCCGACTGGTCGTCCCTCAAGGAGCAGATCTAGAAGCCCGATCCGCTCAAGGACTAGCTCGAGGACTAGACGCCACTCTAGCCGTGATGCACTACGCTCTCGTGATAGGACCTCGGAGAGGTCCTGGGGAGACAGAGACTCGATGGAGACGCTGGATTTCTCCACAACTCCCCATTTCTCCGATAAGGAAGATGGAGTAGACCTGGTCGTGGTCTCGGAGGGGACCCGTAGGTTTCTCAAAACCGTTTGCATACGGAGTATGTCAAACGAACTAAGAAGACGGACGCGGAGCGCCTACAAATTTCCCAGAGTGGCAGCCACCAGGACTCCCAAGGTGGATCAGGTCATAAGGACCCTAGCTCCCCAGTCAGCCAAGACCACAGACAGGGAGTTATCCAGACTTCAGACTTTTGTCCTGGATGCAATGGCACCATTGGCTACATTGATGGACCAACTCTCCAAAGATAGCGGTAAGGTGTCCATTGATGATGTGAAGGGGGCAACGTTTACAGCAACGGAGCTAATTGGAAATGCATCTG
>NW_003546807.1:51432-58554 GCF_000090795.2 Amphimedon queenslandica
CTCCCCATCCCCATACCCATCTCCAGCCTCTGTCTCTTATTTACAGCACTAAGAAGAGATGGCCCAGTCTCCATTGTACTCAGTCTAGTGTCACCGACATGTATATCACTGCCAAGTGTCTTGTAAAAGTTATTCAAAACACTTAACAATCATTTCAGCCTCAATTTTAGCATTTTCCAGTGCTTTAAAGGGCAGTAGGAAGTGCCAAAGTGCCTGAAATTACCGTGACAGCACTTATAATATTAAAAAAGTTAATCATGCGCAGAAAACAATATTTTAGCGAAATAAAAAAGGGGTGTGGTCAAAATCGCAGCAAGCTTTGCGCGCCACATATTTTCCTCTGCCAAACCAACTCTCATAGCTGAGATACGCCCCTGCTGAAGTGCTTGTTGTGGCAAGTGTTATTCATGGGCATCATGTTTATCAAAAGATATGGACTCCTTTTATTGGAGAGGAATTACAGCTTCAAACTCAAGACAATCCTCATGATAGGCATGCTGTTGCAGTCACTAGAAGTGGTACTATTGTTGGGCTCATGCCACGTTCATTGCTACATTTCGCACTTTTTTTATCAAAAATAGTGTTTCAATTACCTGCAAAGTAACTGGACATCAAAAACCTGGAAATGGTTTGACAGTTCCATGTACTTACACTTACAAATCAACTTCAAACAGAACTATTATAAAGCTAAAGAAGCTACTAAATAAACATGATTAGTCATTACACCATCATGAGTATATGTGACCATAATTGACAAAAGGTACCTTATGGCGGGTAGTGAAATTTGTCGTTATAGCCTTAAAAATCTAACTTTCTGAAGTCCATTTATCATAAAATTACTCCAGAGGATGCAAAAAGTTGCTATGCAACTTTTAGAAACAATGGCTGTCCAACAGAGTACCCACAGGTTGACATTTTTCATTATAATGATAAATTTTAAAATCTGCCATAAGGTACCTTTTGCAATTATGGTCACATATTATATCTTGGTTACTATATATTTTGAATTAATTGAATAAATGACTTTATATTTAGCATAAACATTATTATTAGATTTATTATAAGCAAAATCTGAACTACATTGTGTCACGCTCTCCAGTTTCAGAATCTCCATGAGTTTCAGACCCTGTATCAACAATTTCTGATTCTGCAACTTCTGCATCAATTATGACTTCATTTTCTTCTTCTATGTCACCATTTTCTGAGGTAAAGGGTCAACAATATCATCTCCAGCAATGCTTTGTATTTTTTCTATTCTTTCTCTCTATAAGCTGCATCCTTGACAGGGCTGACCTTCCTTAAAACAATGCATTTCATTGTCTTCTGTTCCATCAGTAGCTGTAGTAATTCCACAAGACTAAAATGACTTCTTGATTGTTTCTTGGCTAATGGTATCCCAAAAAGATTTTACCCAATTACGTATTAGTTTACGAGATGGTGCATTCATATTACCACTCTTTGTAAATTCATGAGCAGATGGTTCTGACAACCACGTATCATAACATTTTCTCGTTTCACTTTTAAATGAGCCATTCCAAACAACAAGAGCAGCTTGTATAAACTTAGTACAGCCACCAGGGACAACTGATGTTTGAAGCTTCATTTGTGCACATTCTGCCACAGTATCCTCACTGGTATGGCACTTATATGCATCCCATACAAGAAGACGTTTCTGGAACGAGAATTTCCCAATAGATGCATGGAGATACTAAATGGTAAGTGCATTGTTCATCCATTCATTAGCACTAAATGCAACTATCACTCCAGGTATTGTGTTGAGCTCTTTTATAAGGCGACAGCCTTTTCCTTTAAAAACTATGAAAGACTTTAACTTGGTGCCATCTGCCCTCTCTGTAAGTACAACAGTGTAGTGGTCCTTCTTGTGGCTAGTTGTCTTCACTGACACAGACGGTGCACCAGAAAAATGAACTGTTGTATCTCGAGGCATGTCCATTCAACAAGCAGTCTTGTCCATAGCATAAATAGCATTAGCCTCGAACTGATGAATAGTTTGCAATTGCCTCATTTGAATCACAAACTGTATCAATTTCTCAAGATGTGCTTCTGGGGGGCTTTGACACACAGTTGTTCTTCTACGAAGTCATAATCGCTTCCTCTTCATAAAGCCACGCAGCCATCTCAAACTGGCCTTGAATGACGCATCTGTTGACAATACTTTTGCCTGCCTCATAATCATATCTCTTGTCCTTTAATTGCGTAATCACATATCAGTAATCCAGCTAAACAGGGCATCTTCCATGTTTTCATCAAAAGTTTTTCTTCCTGCTCCTTTCTAGTGCTTTCTTCTACTTTTACCAGTCTTTCGAAGCAGTTGCAATTCTTGTTTATTTGTCATCCACTCTCAAACTCTTCTGTTGACTGAAAACAGTCGGGAAGCAGCACTATTGGAGCTTTTACTAGCTGTTTCAACAACTTTCAGTTTAAACTGAATGTCATAGGACTTGCGCTGTTCTTTATCCATCTTTTGCAGCAACACCTTGAGGAAGACTGAATCCAAGTGTTGTAAGCCACGTGGGGCCACACCCACTTAGACCACATCCACTGGTACATATTGAAGCATGGGCCTTTATTAAGGCATGAGCTTTTATTTCCTGCATGAGGCATGTAGGCTGGGTGTTTATTTAAGCATGGGCGTTTATTTAAGCTGGGCTTCTAATCAGGCAAATACGGAATCCACCTGTAATGGCTTAATACAAATGTGACCATAATTGACAAAACGTACCTTATGGCCGATTTTAAAATGCATTAAAATGAAAAATATCCTGTGAGTCCTCTGTTGGACAAGCATTGTTTCTAAAAGTTACATAGGAACTTTTTGCATCCTCTTGAGTAATTTTATGATAAATACAGCTCAGGAAGTTGGATTTTTTTGGCTATAAAGTCAAATTTCACTACCCGCCATAAGGTACCTTTTGTCAATTTTGGTCACAAATTTCAAATTATGTTAAATAATTTGTTCAAGTATGTTAGCAGTGTCATCCTGATTGTTGTCTAGCATCAGCCGGTAGGTATTCACCATTACTTGTTCTGAAAAATGAGAGCACTAAATTTGGATCAAGAACTACAGAGATATCAGCTAAGCATACTTTTTGCATACTTAATGAGGGGTGAGGCTGAATGATTTTAGCTCAAATCTCCAAGTTTTTAGATCAAAAGTCCCAAAAACTACAATGATGTGCTTAATAGAAAAATTAGCTAGTGCTATACAAGGTTGAAAGTTAATTGCAATTATCCAGAAAAATTTGTCTCAATGTTACTGATTTGGTTTTTAAGTCCTGTAAACCAAAAACCAGCTACATTATATGTGAAGTAAAGTTTAAGTCGAAAAAAGTCAAAATATGAAACTTGGGGTTGCAACAACATTTTAACCTTGCTGTAGCACTAGCTAATTTTTTCATTAAGCACATTGTAGTTATTGGAACTTTTGATCTAAAAATTTGGAGTTTTGAGCTAAAAACCTTTCGCCTTACCCCCTCATTAAGTATGCAGAAAGTATGTTTAGCTAATTATCTCTGTAGTTCTTTATTCAAATTTAGTGCTATTATTTTTCATAACAAGTAATTGAGCATACCGACCTGCTAATGCTAGACAACAATCAGGATGACACTGCTAACATACTTGAAAAATTCATTTAACATAATCAAATTTTGTATTGAGCCGTTACAGATAGATGCTTTCCATTTCTGGGTCAAATGACCTTGCTTTTGACTTTGTTGTGTAGCATCAGTGGAGGTGTAGAATGGTCAGGCATTAGTTCAAGGACTGAAATTTCATTTGCACTTTTATGTTGCTTGCTGAAGGTCATTTGCTGCACAGTGTAAATTAATCTTACCTTTAAACAATAATAATAATAAAAACAAATTAATTTAATAAATCAGATTTCAGTATTAGTTTTGTCTTGATGCCTTTGACCTAAAACAACAGAAAGAAACATAACAAGGGAATTATTTACTGGAGCTTACTTGAATTATGTAAGACTCAATATGTGATGACATCAGTAGTACCTTGGTCCATTGCAAAATGGAGATACTTTGCAAAATTGAGGCACTAAAGAAAGAAAAAGGGAAGGGAGAAAGAGAGGTGAATAGCAATGAATTGTAATGGTAATTCAAATTTATTACAAAAGTAATAATTTTTAGTAATAGTAATGGTCGTGATAATAATTATTTGTTTATTTGAGACATAATGGCAATGGCATACATGTATATGTACTTGTGCTTTACTCAATCAGTGAATCAGTGTCATAAATGTAGGCCTGTGACAATCACCATTACAATTACCCAGGAACCATGGACTTAAGTACATGTACATTACATATTACTTACCACCATTATGCTTCAGACAATGCAAGACAGCATAAATGTTACTTTGTTTGGCATATCCTAAATAATTAAATGTACATGGATTCAATAAGACACTATACTCTTTCTCACTCTCAGTACATGCACTGTACACAAAAGTACTATAATGTGCATTGTGTCTTACTGTTACTGCGTTAGTATAAATATAATTCCCACATTGCAGCAAGTGAAAATGTCTGTGGTAAAACAATGTACAATAATAATGATAATAATAACAATAATAATGTTAATGTACATGTATGGTATTTTACAGTTGCTTACTGATACTAAAACTGTGTTAACACAAGAAAGAGAAAAGACATTTGAGAAACCTAGCAAAGGAACGAGAAAGAGCAAAAAGTTAAACATATGTGACCATAATTGACAAAAGGTACTGTATGGGGGATACAAAAATTGGTCTTATAGCCTAAAAAATCCAACTTCCTGACCTCCATTTACCATTATGTTACTCCACGGGATGCAAAAAGTTCCTATGTAACTCTTACTAACAATGGTTGTCTAACAGAGTACAGAAAGGTTGATATTTTTCATTAAAATAATAGACTTAAAAATCCGCCATAAGGTACCTCTTGTCAATTATGGTCACATGTGTACATGTGTATGAGGAGACAAAGATGCACTAGGACAGGAGTCAAGGAACACAATTATAAGAAGACATACATATGCAGTACTTATTAACAATAGACACATGCATTGGGAAAGAGAAGAACTAATTATAATAAACCTATATAGCATCATACATCAGCTTCAAGAAAAACTACATAGTAAATAATATGGTTCCTCACAAGATTTTGGCATAGTGCTGATCCAGCTTGTTGTCAGTGGATTGTCAAGTTGCTCAAAAATTGAGTCAAACACCCTGTACTAATATACAGGGACACTGACCAAATTTCATCAAAATGACAAGCAGAGAATTCTTCAGTTTTGTTATGTTTTCTGATTCATATACATGTACTTATGTTGCATAAACAATTTGAGCCAATTTAGAAAAAATTCGGATTTTTATTAATATTAAAAGTCACTTAAAAATTTAGCAAAACACCCTGTAGTATAGTACGGCAAAATTCACTAAATTTCATCAATAATACAAATAGGAAATTCTTTAATTTTACAATGTTTTCTGATACACATACATGTACTATGTTACACAGCAATTTTCAGCTGAATTCATTCAAAATTAGTTTTTAAAATAAATTTTTAATGTTTTTGCAAATATCATGTACTGCACTGTGGTGCTTGTCAGCTCACAAAGCCCATGCAGTTTAGCTCACTTAGCATGCTTTGTGTGGAACCTGTTTAGACTACATAATTGACAAATGTGAAACCTCAAGGACACGTGCATTGTACATCAAGCCTGAGACAATTCATATACACGCAACAAACTTCATCTTGATTACAACTATAGTTACTACCACAGACAAGGCACTTTGGGAATACATTTGTAATAACATTCCTATGCATAGCTAATTGACATGCATTACAAAAACTTAAACTATTGCAACATCGTAAATACAAACTTACATTTTTCAAGTTTTGCTCAATGAACATTAATTGGCCTAAATATTTTCTACTCTGCTAAAAAGCTACTCTATAGAGGCACAAAATTATAGGCAAAGCTATACTGATACAGGTAAAGTTACACTGTATCAGACCCAAGCATCATCACAATTACTGTACTGGGGTCAAAGCAATAAAATGTTTGCCAGGGATCTCATAAAAAGTCAGTAGGATTTCTATGTAAAAATAAACCCCACTCTGTATTAAGCGTGGCAATTCATGCCACAATGGGCTTGACGATTCATAAATTAATGTAATTAATTCACAAATACAATTAAACTATCATCTTTATGTGCACTACTATTATTTGCATCACGAAACTAAGGTGCCAAAGGTATGACGCAGTATTTATACAGTAACCCAATTATGAACCACAATGCAGGCAGTTTCATTAAATTCAGTAGAATCATTATGCAATGATAGACACTATGCAACTAAAGGCTGACATCTACCTACCTACGACTGAATTGCCTAATGCAAAAACAATGACAGGAGCCTGTGAACGGTGTTGAGTGTCACTACATGCACTACACGAGGCACTATATCAGGAGCTGGTATAGGGGTGTCCCGATTATTCCGGTATAATTTTGGGAATAATAGGTAGCACTTCAATTCCAGAATAATGCTGGCCAAATAGGTGAATCAGTAGCCATGCAAACTCTAATTAAAGAGCAGCAAATGCACAAGTTTTGAATTTTTTAATGCCTGAGCTAGTTGTAAACAGAATTTTTGAAAAATGTTCAGGTTCTGAAATTGATATAGACATTTGTTTTGTAGTCTCTGCTGATAGTGATAAATTAAATAGCTCCTGAGACTTATTAGTTTTCATTTTTATTGTAGTCAAGTCAATTATAAACATAGGCGGAGGCAGGAAGAAAATGAAGGGGGGCTGAAGGGAGGAAAGGAAGATGAGGTGCACTTCGCGCCATGATTATGACCACACTCACTTCCAGCGCGTGTCAAACACGCCTTTTTATTATTATTAATAGTAATAATAATACTTTTTTTGTAAAACAATAATTATCAATTACGGAAGATTAAGCCTGCGGGACTGTCTTTTGCAAAAAATGAATAACATTGTCAATGTCAATAGTTATATCTCACTCCAAAGCAAGAGGAGCAAGTCATGAGAGTTATTCCTGTTTCATAGTACTCCTGAGATAGTCCTATTGTTCTGCTGAGC
>NW_003546808.1:0-1486 GCF_000090795.2 Amphimedon queenslandica
GTCAGTTTGATTTTTAAAGTAAAAGCATGGATGCATGTCTTTAGTATATATAGTCGGTTTTAGTTGAGAAGAAACGGAAGTAAATCAATATTTTCGTCATTAAAACGTCACGTGTAGCCACGCCCAAACATGGCTGCGATCTGCAAGCTCTGTCATTCTTCGAGCGTTTCTTCTCCTTTAACTTACTTTAATATCTATTGTACCTCTACAGTGGTTGCTGCTACCTCCATTTATCCTTTTCTTGTTTTTGGTGCCTGTTTTTAGCTGGTATAGAGCTCGGAATACTGGTGAATCAACGAGTGTACTGGCAACGAAGAACAACTAAGATTGAGGAGGCTGTGGAGTGATATGGCAAGAATTATCCTCAAGAGAAAGCTCCTGGTTGAATATTAGTAGGTCTAGAGAGCTTGATATGTTTTGTTTTATTTTTAAAATAAGAAACATTATTTTTTGACTAAATTTAATGAGATGCAAATTATATTCATCGGAGTGACGCACACAATTCGTCATGGCGGCTCCTTTCATCTCAAGCGGAAGAACCCGTTTAGAACCTTCCAGAGTACCTAGAAACTTAAAAATTGGTAAGGATTTTCGGAAGAACTCGTGATGCAGCTATACCAAATTTCAATTTGCTAGCATTAGAGACAAAAAAGTTATAAGGGGTGGTGGTGGTTTCTTCTCAACTGAAACCGACTATATACATTTTTAAAATTTTGATCTGATTATGTTACATTGTTAGGAATTGTCAGTAGGGCCAACTCGCACACTTGCGTAGGCTGGAACTAAGCAGTTGGGTTGTCATTCTTTCATTAAACTTTGTCATGTTAAAGGAATCAGTAATCCTTCATTAAATGCTGCAAAGTAGGGTTGAAATTTATGTATTAATTTTTAGAATAATTATTTTTATTAATTAACTTTTATTATTATTAATTGAACAATTAATTATTATTATGGTTGAACTCAACCCCCTTGTTTCTTTTATTTTTTGACAACCCTACTTTTTCTTTTTTAATAGAAATTTTTTTTATTTACTTGTAATCATATCACTCACCATTACCATTATGATCTTGCCTCATTCCCGATACAAGAGGAAATGAATGGCAGAGGAAACCAATGAAGCTGGAGGAAGTACATATTTTCTTGGCCACTGCATTCGTTATTGGAGTCATGAAATTTCCTAAATTGAGGTAAAATAATAAAAATAAAAGTAATTTACATTTTTACAGAGACTACCGGTGTAAAAAGTGGCCCTTCTACAATGACAACCATCATGTCGGGATGTAGGTTTGAGCTGCTCTTGTTCAACTTGCACTTCATGATGAACTTAAAATGCCACATAGAAATATTTTGACAAGTTATACAAATTTAGGCCTCATTTAGACAAACTAGTGAAAGCATTTCAATACCACTACACAACTGATAAAAAATTACTAATAGATCAGTCAATTGTGGGCTTCAAAGGGAGGCTGTTTTGTGTACAGTATAT
>NW_003546808.1:3070-4890 GCF_000090795.2 Amphimedon queenslandica
GTAATATATTAGTACACACACAGACAACAAACTCACACACGTAATATATTAGTACACACACACACAATGGAAAAACACACACGTTATTATACTAGTACAGACACATACAATGGACAACACGCACACCACACACACAATGGACAAATACACACACACACACACACATAATGTACAAACAGACACACACATATTACATGTACAGTAATGAATCATTAAATTCAATCAATTAATTGCATCATACATGTAATCAATAGACCTCTCAAGCTGTGAATCACTAGGTGTATGAATATCATTATTTTAAGATACAGTATCCACCTACACATAATAATTGGCCGCCATTTTGGACAGCAAGATTGAATGAAGAAGGAATGGAGTAAATTATAAAAGTGATTTGTCTAGGAGGTCTGGAGCTCTTTCAAGCTACAAAAGTTGGTTGGAAGAAAGAATTGGTGCTACCAAGCGTCTCATAAAACAGATTTGGTGCAATGTGCAGTAGATTCTTTATTATAGCTTGCTTTCTGCTTTTGCTCGTTGGTTCACCATAGAAAGTTGCCGTCCATGAAATTTATTTCCTTCTCCACAACACCCACTGCCATATTCACTCTTGTGACATAGTTCATTCTCACCTCGAGAGGTCTAGAAAGCACCCCATGGCCCCTAATAATGGCTACCCAAGCCCACATTAGTCTCCAGTACTAGGTACCCAGGCCCATACTACACTCCAAGAGGAACTAGATGTACATGTAGGTGAGTTACCATCTACAAATGAGGGCCATATGCACAAAACCACAGAGCCTACACCAGTTTTACACCTGCATGTTCATGTACTACAAAAACTTAGTATCAACCTATTAAGGCAACTCTAGTTTAGGACAATAAAGATTACTTAAAACTTGCCTGACCTGACTAAAGTGGATTTAGCAGAGCAGGGAGAGTTGGGTGCCCAAAAGAAATGTTTTGACCTCACAAATCTGGTCCTTAAGGCCAGACTGATGATCTCTTCTAAGGGTCACGTGAGCAAAACCACACCTCTTACTGTAATGACTAACACGCATGAACAAGCAACAATAATGGTAACAAAAAATAACTAACAGCATAATTTCCTAACCTCATAAGCAGAACTAGAGCAAAAGACCATCTGATGGTGACCTTATAACAAGGATCAATGGGACAGAATCATGGGCTTTGGCAAATCATTCTAATCGAGGTGCACCCCCAGCGCTAGGCTCTAACTATGGTTAGCTGGGTTCAGATATTTGTATATCTCTCAAAAACACACACAATGGACAAACACACACACACATGTAGTACACACACATACACACCATAATGGTAAAGTATACACAAACATGTACATAGTGGTATTATACAGTACATACCAAGATAACACAATAAATTTATAAGTAACTTACCATTAAAAAGAATTAATGATTTCTTAATCTTGACTTTATTCCATTTTTTATGCCATCCTGCTCATATACCACCAAAGGAGTTACTGAACATCATGGTTATCCTAGTATATGTTGCCATTTAAGGTACAACGGGCTGAACGCACAATTTAGTTTTCGGAACACAAATTGTTTCCTTTATACTTTTTCTACAATATATAATTTTTTCAATTTTTTTCGCAATAGTGAGCTGCAATAAACTTTACTAAACTTTTTAAAATGGTTGAAAACTGAGTAAAGAATTGTTGAACATAATGAGAGTATTTCAATTTTTAGTAATATGATTGTTTTTATAATATTATTTTCTATTGACGTATGTTCCATCACTTGGCAAAAGTTCTTTAAGTTTTGCAAAATGGGCTGCAATCTCTC
>NW_003546808.1:5189-7929 GCF_000090795.2 Amphimedon queenslandica
ATGGTTGTAACTGAATATTTTTTTGCCTCTTGTGACCAAGAAGGTAACTGAGCTATTCCATGACCACCACTTCAATGGACAAAACTTTTCCTTAGGATCCTTAGTACGGGCCATATAGGAATGTAACTCAGACTTTAAATTATCAATTGCACTTGACTCAATAAATGGCATTGCAGTAAGCAACACTAAATTAGCTGCAGTTGGCTTTAGACTATTAAGTTGATGAGGAGAGAGGCATCATATAGACATTCAGTCCTTAAAAGTGGTTGATATATGATTCTTAACCCACACTGAACACAGTTCCTGGCATAAGCCATCAACTGCTGATTAATACTTGCATTTCTAGACCCAATACACAATTTTGAGATGACACTTAACAGGTTTGGGGTGTTGTTTACTTCCATGGCCATCATTATTTCATAGTTCTTTTCAAAACTTGATAAGACAAGGGGCCCATCTCCTTCAAGAACATAGCAAGCTTTAACGAAGTGCTCATCCCAGTCTATAATACCAGCCAACTCTACCTTCAATAGTGCTATCTTATTAGGATCTGAAAACAATTGACAAAAGCTTGGATCTTAATGCTGGAGAAAACTCATCGTTACTTCTAACAAATGGCTCTACGACTCCAAAAACAATAGAACTTTCGTCACTTACTCCACCATCGAGTGGTACTATAAGTTGCCATTGATCTACCTGTTCAAGACTTCCACAACAGTCTAGCCTTTGTGCTGTGAGAGAATAGAAACCCAAGAGGTCATGAAACTAGACAAATGCTCCATTTTAATTGATACCCCCACACATTCTAATGAGATACGCAGCCTATATGAAGACATTATGGTACATTACAGAGACTGTTCGCATGGCAACTTGCTGCTCTATCCCTCATTGCTGCTATTAATTTGTTTGATATAACACCATAAGTGACTGAAAGAGCACTGATTACTTCTCCAGCTATTTCCTCCGCCGACAAACTTTTGGCTAGCATCTGAAGTGGAATCAATTTATGTGGAATACTCCAATCTCCATCCACAATTCTTATCACTATAGCTAGAGCCTCACCAACATGAGTTCAGTCGTCAAATATGGCTGACACAGGTAAACCTTGTATTTCCTTCTGTAGTTGTTCGACTTCCTGAGCTTGAATGAAGTGTATATAATCAGAGAGGTGCCTTCTGTCTGTTAAACGATATCCTGTTTCCTCAAGGAGATCACGAAAGCAATTAACTTTACTGAGTGGAACTCCAGCCTTCAAAAAAGACTTTACTACGTTTAATCTGAAGACCTGTGTCTTGGCAGGGAGTTTTTCACCTCTCAAATGAATATCATCATTGTGCTTGGCTAATGCTTAAGCAATATCAGCTTCTTTGGCTATTTTTCTCTGAGCCTTAATTTTCACACCTGGTGGTTCTTTGAGTGGATATGATTTTGATTACAGTACTCGTTAGCCGGAGTTCTTCACGGCAGTTTTCGCAGAAAAGCTTGCCACAGGATACCTTGAACGGCTCACTTTTGTATTCAGTTGCTCAACATATAGGTTTGATATTCTTAGGTTCACTATTGCTGCTAGAAGACATCCTCCAACTGGTTGAACTCCTTTGTTGTGCCAAGTTTACCTTTCTCTTGCGTTGCTGATTAGTTTCAGACAGAGGTGGACTTCTTAATTTAGCCTAAGTCTTCTGGTTGCTCTTCTTCTGTGCTGCGTTCAAGAGCATCGAAATTAAGCATCTCACTGCCACTAGTACTAGTCTTAGCGTAGATAACAGGCTCATTTTCCTAGCTCAGTTTGATCTTCGTCACAATTATCTGAGCAATTATCAGCCATTTTGCTTGTACATGTGACTCAAACACCACTTTTTTCAGAAGCTCCACCTACTATTATTAAACTCCACCCACTATTTTCTCAAATTATTATTCTACCCAGTTAAAATTTAGACCCTTTCTTAAAAAAATTATTGCCCGAAGAGGCCAGCATTATTACATAGATACTACAAACACACATGGATAAGAAAAAGGATATGCTTATGCTCTTGGCGCTGGATGTGATTTTTGCGTGGGTGCAGTTATTTACTATTTATGATTTTTATTCAATAAAAAACAAGAAAATTCATTGTAAAATGAGATTATCTGGATATTTCTTTGATTTTCTAGGTATTTACTGGTTAGATTTTTTATATCCATTGAATAAATTGAAAAACAGATCAATTTTCAGCAGCATTTTTATACAATGTAGAGCCCAATATATGCGTAGATATGCTAGAATACTCATACCAGTATAATAACTGTATGAAAAACACTGTATCAGTTAGGGTTATCAATATTGGCCACAAACAATAAGTAATCCAACAAATAATGAAGGTGTAGTGAAGCAGCAGTGTGTCCAGCATTCTATCACAACGTCCTACAATTACAAAGGTGAAATACAACACAATTACATAACCTGAAAGATTAAAATGTACCCAGAGATGAAGTAGACCGGCACTGAATGAAATTTCTTGAGTTTGGAACTACTTTTGCAAAGTTCTCTACATAACACCTCCTCAGAGCAAATTACAATGACACCACACCCACTTTGACACTTGGAGTTTTGTCTATTTCTAACTTAACAGGAGTGTTGAAAAAATCTGAAAAATATACAAGCAATACAAAAGGCCTAAATGTACATAGTCATGCACAGAAATCAACTGTGTGAGATACCAGTTTTCTTTGGAAGGTGTTTAACAAATGTACAATTAAGAAT
>NW_003546808.1:8460-11631 GCF_000090795.2 Amphimedon queenslandica
GTAGCAAAGGAAACATTTCTAATAAGGGATATGGAACTTAATAAGAGAGGTTTTGATGCTGTGCAACCTATGGGATTACTATTGAACGATTTGAAAGTGCAATGCTTTATTTCCAATGATCTTGTGGGAAATATCTTTTATGAATTCTTCCTTGGCACTTTTGAAGATGTTAATGGACTCTTAAAACTAATGAATAAAAGATTACATAACTGTGCATCACAGAGTGCAGAACAAATTTTCAGTATCATAAAAGAAAAAGCTGTTGACAAGAAGAGGAAGGTTGCTGCACTGATTAAAAATACAGTTCCACGAGTTAAGTTTCCAATTCTGGATTATGAATCTGATAAGAAAGACGGTGAAGTTGATAATGAAGAAGACAATGAAAACTAATATTAATTGTTTGACTACCGATGTGCTTATGTGCTTATTGCTCCGCTAAAGTGTTTCAAATAATTTCATTGTCATTATAACAATCTCTTGCTCACTTATAATGGTGCTCTCAGTTACGAAACTAGGATAAATATTGCTATTTTAGCGCAATTTTGGCATGCTACCAGAATCAGCAATTTTGCTAGCTGCTGAGTTATCTGTTGTGCTTAAGTGACACATCAGTATTTGGGTTTCGTATCAATGCTAAATTAACACGCATGCTATTGAGCTAAATTCACTTGCTTGCCAGTACGCAGGTATTATTTGAGAAAGTCATTAACGAAGTATACAATAACTATACTATTAATGTAGTAATAAAACAATGAAGTAATAAAAATGCTCAAAATTGCACCATAACTGTTCTATAAATACTATATCATTGACTAATTAGCCTTAATCTGAAGATTTAAATTTTGATGAGCAGGATAATTAATTTGCTGCTATGCACAAAATAGTGAGTCATTTTATTTTCCCTTCCATGTTTGTCTGTGGTGTATGTTCATATGGCGTTGTTTTATTTGCACTGTTTCAGTTTAAAAATTTATTATATTTAAATATAATACTCAGTTGATCTATGCAGCACTTTACTGTAGTCTATGAGTTAATGCTATAATTATCAAAAGCTTTCAAAGCAAAATCCTTTTAAACATTGATCCAGGAATCCAGAATTTACCCATTGGCAAATTACAGAGGTTGCATAATCTTTAAAGATTTTAAAGTAAGGTAGCAGTACAATCCTGATTGTTGTTGGACATTAATAGGTAGGCATACACAATTAGTTGATATTAAAAATAAAAGTACTATATTGAATAAAGAACTACAGAGATAATCAGCTAAATATACTTTCTCCGCACTTATTGAGGGGATGGGGCTGAAGGTTTTAAGCTGAAAACTCTAACATTTTACATCACAAGTCCCAAAAACTGCATTGATGTACTTCATACAATAATTAGCTAAAACTACAGCAAGGTTAAAAGATTAATGCAATGGTCAAAATAATTTGTCACAGTAGCTGATTTGCTTTTAAAGCCCTGTCAATCAATAAAATTGCTACATTATGCGCGAAAATAAGTTTTAAGTCAAAATAGGAAAATATGATACTGAGTTGCGACAACCACTTAGCCTTGCTGTAGCACTAACTACTTTTTGTGTTAAGCACATTGGAGTTTTTGGCACATGTAGTGTAAAATCTTAGAGTTTTCAGCTAAAAACCTTCAGCCCCACCCCCTCATTAAGTATCCAGAAAGTATGTTTAGTTGATTATCTCTGTAGTTATTCATTCAAATATAGTACTTTTATTTTTCATAACAACTAATTGTGCATGCCTACCTATTGATGTCAAACAATGATCAGGATTGTACAGCTACCTTACTTGAAAAATCATTGAAGATTATGCAACCTCTGTATTGAGCCAATGGGTAAATTCCCCATTCCTGGATCAATGTTTGAAAGGATTTTGCTTAGATAGCTTTTGATTATTCTAGCATAAGCTCATGTACTGCTGTAAAGCGCCACATAGATTTGAATAACTTAGTATTATATTAAAACGTGATCATAAATCAAAAAGAAAAATTAATAGATTGCTATACAATGTCCTGCTGATCTTGATTTCTTTAATGTGACTACATGGAAAGAAACAAAAAGAGAAAATATAAATTGACGTCACTTGAATGTAAGACTTCTCAAATGCTGAGTTTAATGGTGCATCGAGAGGTTTACTATAGATAGAGGAAACAAAAAGGACAAAGAGAGGGAGGTACATTGGAGCTAGTGAATTGCAATTCAAACTAAGTACAACAATGGTAACTGTAATGTTAATCTGTGTTCAGATGTAATAGTAAATTAATGGAAATTACCATATTGGAGACCATCCTCATATACCTGCAACGAAAAGTATTTCAATAAAGAAATCATGCAGTGATTAGTTGCCCAATAGCCAGTGACATACATTTTTTCATACTTGTCTAAAGCTGAGAACTAAATGTGCCACATACTGAATGTATATAGTTATCACAATGATTTAATGTAATCAACCACATCACTGATGCATACTCCACGTAACAGTGAAGTGTAAAATAGCAGAAATGAGACTAAAGTGGGAGAGGGAGTGAAAGAGAGTAGTATAGGAAAGAGTAAAGATGTAGCGAAAAGAAAGTTGGTGTATACTGTAGAACATTAAAGCTAGAATAGACTAAATTCAGGGAGATTACTAAAAGAGGCACACGGTGAGAAAGTCAGAGATCAATAAATTAGGAGAGGGTATGGGTGTAGTGCGTGTTCAGTAGGGGAATGAGAAAGGCATACAAAACAAAACGTATTGAATGTTTCCAAGAGGTACATGTGTGTCCATGGTTTCTCAAAGGTTTTATGGCATAGTGCTCAGTATCCTGACAGTAAATTTCTGTTTTGACAAAATACCCTGTATTATTATATCAAAAAAACATTAAGGGCCTTTGCGCACAATAGTAATGCAATCATCATAAAAATTAGGCTATATAACTTTTATAATAGTTGAGCTACGACCCAACTGTACGGACACATATCATATGGGCGGCTTGGCCCAGTAAAAATATCATCAAAAATTGTTAGAAGAGAATTCACCGCTATTATTTTTTTCTGATACATACACATGTTCTTATGTTGCATAGAAAGTTTCAGCTAATTCTGATCAAACTTAAAAATTTTTTAGTTGCTCAAAATTAAGTCATGCCTGTATACATGTACATATACAACGTAGTAATG
>NW_003546808.1:15487-17153 GCF_000090795.2 Amphimedon queenslandica
ATGCAGCAAGAGAAGTGCAATGCTTCAAATATGGTTGTACACTAAGTGCCAACTCTGATGTATCTATTGAAGTGCACATTCTTTCAATGAAATCCTGGTGAGAAAGTTTCTCTTCTCTATCGTTCATAATAATCATGAGTTTCTCAAGATTCCAATACAAAGAAGCAGAGCTCTTCAAATATAGCTTTGAAACTCGATGATTTATTGGTTGTGCTGTTGCACATTGTAAATAGCTCTTTCTGTTCAAAGGTGCACCAGGTTCCTTTACAGGACAACCAGTTTTTAGAAAGATATTCATGGAACAAAGGAGATATGGATTCTATTTCAGCTACTACTTGATTCATGTCATCAACTGACAAAGCATAAACCATTCTCTTCGCTAATTGCATCAATTGTTCTTTTGTTTTCTTAGAACAGGAGTAAGTAGCAATCTTTGAGCGAAAGTATTGAGCATATGAAAACGTCAAAGAAGATTTGTAGATTGTGGTAATTCTTCATTCAGTGAGACAATTTCTGTCATCTTTGTCAGTTAGTGTGACTTTTACATCAGTCCATCTAGGATTGTATTTTTGAAGATCTAAAAAAAATTAGTAACACAGTAGTGTTACTAAGTAGGATTCACCCCCAAACAAAATGGCTGCCACGGCTATTGCAGCCTTGCTACACTGGGAAAACGAGCTCCTATGCTTACCAGACTTTATAGAGGACCTTATCTTGACCAGAGGACTCCAATGGTACCACTAGCATGGCTCTAGACCTTGTCTAGGAGAAAAGCCAAAAGTCGGCGAACCGGCCGTTTTGTGCAGCCACCTTTTTTCATCTTCATCATCATCATCATCATCAAGAAATCCTGTAGGAAAGTTATGACAAAGTAATTTATGAATTATTGTGTCGAGGTACTGCGCCACATCCATCGAAACTCATAGAAGAATGTCGTATTGCAAAGCCAACTGGAAAAGCCCCTGGCCCACATGGATCAATTAATTTTGTCGTTGGATGTATTAAGAAGGTGATGACGTGCCAGCAATTGTATGCATGACTGGTCCAGTTCAAAGGGAATTTGAAGATATTTCAATAGTTGAAACGAAGAATGAGGAATCATTGCAACATAAAGGTAATTTATGCTGCCTCTTATTATGACCAGCCATTGTGGCAGATTAAATTAAATTTTATGATGTCACATGGCTTAATTGACTGGAAATTATCCGTTTGTCACATGTAAATTTTAGTACCGTATGGCTAGAAAATTTTAAGGGCATAAATTTTTGTGTTTTAGTGAAAAGTTCTTAATTCTTTAATTTCGAGGGAGCTAAATTTCGCGTTTTGGCATGTGCACTTGCATTACGTCATCGATTTTTACATGCTGTGCATGCGCAGTGAGCATTTCCATGGTATTAATTTTCGTTGTTAAAAAGTTACCCACAAAATCGGCAAAATTAAATACCCCACGGAATTTTCTAGCCATACTGTAGAGCTTGTACTGACTTCTGTAATGTTTGCATTGACCAATCAACATAGATGAAGTACCTTGCAAGCTTTTGTGGCAAAGACATTTCATTATAGTTAATTCAAATAGTGTGTTTATCATTGATTGTTAGCTTCCGTTCTTTGTCTGTATTTCCAACTTCATTGACTCCAGAAATAATTAAATGCTATGCACAGTAAT
>NW_003546808.1:18962-19922 GCF_000090795.2 Amphimedon queenslandica
GCATAATCAATGCTATATTGTGGAAGATTAAACATGGCAAGTGGCCTTGTTCTGTGATGGATTGTAATTATTTGCTGCATCAGTATACAGCCCTTTTAACAATAATTATGGCTCTTTTAATATATCCTTTTCTTTTTAACAAGACTTCAGTGATCTAGTGCCTTTTGCATTTCCTAAAAATAATAAGTAGCATACTTGTGTTACTACAGTACTAAGTTACCTCAGTTACCTCAGTGGCACACAAATCAGGCTGAGGCTTCACTTTTTCAAAGCAAGGCAGGTAGCGTCGCCATGACATGTTGAATGCTCTTTTAGCACATGCTGTGACATGGTGAATACATGAGGCATGTGCTGTCATAGTGAAGTTGACACTTTAGGCTCGCATACACAGTCATTTCTTTATTTTGGTTTGCTAATATAGAAGTTCCTCTGTAACCAGATGATATCTTTGTCTAAGTACTGTAGGGAAAAGGAACTTTCAATATATTGCTCTTAACAAATACGATAATAGCAGGTTACAAATAGCAGGAAATTTTTGAGGGACTTCCAATTTGGTTAATGGCTAGATTTTGGTGATTGGTGAATTGCTAGATTTTGGTGATAGGCAAATTTTAATTTGGTGTATTACTGGCCACAAGCCATTGACCATGAGTGTAATGGCTGGCAAAAGGCTGTCAAAATGCCAAATTTGCCTACTTTAATTCCCACCAAAATTTCCCGTTGTTAATGATTGAAGTACAAATGAAATTAAAATAATTAATTATACAGAATCAAATATGAACAATATGGTGACAAAACACATTATAAAAAAGGACAAAAGTAAAATATGTGACCCGATATGAGAAAACCAGGCTATCTGCTCCGAAATTGAAAATTGAGATTTTTGCTTTTCTTAATTAAGCACAGTTTTTCCTTAGTTTTGGTCTTTGTCCCATGTCATTTGACACATCTAGTGCTGAG
>NW_003546808.1:21714-24112 GCF_000090795.2 Amphimedon queenslandica
TATAGATCTGCATTTCAAAACTTCTATTACTGTGCATTTACATTTACATTTCAAGTATTGCAAAATATTGAATCCTTTCCCTATTTGGTGTTTCTGACTCTTTATATTTGTGATAAAATGCATGACCATGTCTAGATTTTTACATAAAATTATTTTTCTAATGAACTTTTTTTCTATTGCTGTAGTGATAACAATTAGATAATAGTTTTGTCTTTCTTTTCTCGTTTCTTTCCTCCAATTTCTCCTGTCATAGACTCTTCAGTTTAAAGTTATTTTTTGATATGTTAACTTATTTCACTCAACTCAAGTACTATATGCATTCTCTTACTCTCACTGCTATGATGAAATGCTTACATTACTGATTCACTGTGTTCCTAGTCACATATATGTATTTTATTTGTATAGAAACTCTGTCTCATGACAGGATTGGAATGTACAGATGTTTCTTGTTATATTACAGAATCAATGTATTTTTTTGTTGAACCTTTTTTGAACAATAGAAAATTTGAAACGTTTCTGCATGTACTATTGAAGCTATAACAGTTTAGCTTTTTTGCACTTTAATTGTGTCACCATTAAATTATAGTCCAGTTGGTGCTATGTATATTCATAGAATTTTGAGTATATTGATTGTGATACTGTAAATAAAGTAAAATTTTCCTGCTGACATTTTGGAGTCTCTTATTTACTAAGAATAGAATGGGAGACAGTAGTATCTTAGCTTTTATATCTTCTAGTGGCACTTGTTAAAGTGCATTAGCTAACTATGGACACTGGATGATGGTCAGTAAGCTGTAACACTATACCTGTATCGAATAAATAGAGCAGTTTTTGGATAATAAGCTCTTTTCACGATCACTCCATAGACAACCATTGGAAGTAGGACTTCAAAAGGGCACTGGGAAAATTTTACTCTATTTACGGTATAACAATGAATATACTTAAAATTCCATGGATATACTTAGCACCAACTTTGCCATCTCATGAGAACAGCAAAATATTATAGCAATAGTTTGTATAATCTACCAAGGGCACTTGTCTCTCACCCTCATGAATAGTATTTATTTGTTGTATTTCTGTCTTTTTTGTATGCTTTTCTTCATCATGTGTTTCTCTTCAGTATTGATAAACTAAATGACAGTCTATATAATATTAATTTTTACAACTTCAACGCACATCTCACTTTTTCCTATAATTGTGTACCATCTATTACTATTGTTTTTAATGCAAAAAAAGAAATTATGGCAGTTCTTCTAGGTCATATGCTTTACACATGTAATTTTAAATGCCAATTGTTGTGATCAGTTCGATGCATATTGTGTAGTCAGCATTGTTTGTAGTGTACATTTGTGAAGTAATGCGTGCTTTATGCAGTCACCATTTCAGTTGAAGAAGTTAATTTCTTTGTACATATAATGGCAGGCATACTTGTACATGTAGGGCCACTACTGTAGTTAGAAGCACCTATTTTAAATTTTGTACTTTTAACAATTGGTGTTAATGTTCTAATTCATTCATGTAGATATGATTAATGTACAGTTATGTTTTTGACCTTTTCTGAGACCTCTTGTCAATTGCTATCCAACAGGCACATAAGGTTTGTCTGTTTTATTAATTGTAAATTTACTACATTAGTTTCGGTAAAAGTGACTACACATTTAGTAATAATATTCTTTTGAAGACGTGATCAATTTAATGTTAATAGTGTAAATAGGGTTTGTTTTGGCGCACTTTTAACTGAAAGGTTTTTCAACAATCTACCTTGTTTTGTGTCCTAAAAAATAAGATGATAATATAACCTTTAACATTTGTTAGTTACTTTTTACTAGTATTTTTTACTTTAGTTATTACACAGTCTTCATTGTTTTAAATTTGATCTTTCTTTTTATTCTTGTTTCTTAGAAAATTCACCTTTGGTAGTTCATCGTCATCATCATTGTCACTGCTTCAATGAAAGTTAGTCATTTAAGATTACATGTACATGCATACTCCATAAATTTATTAATGCTAACCAAGTAATGAACTTGAATTTTTTGGATGGTGGCCTTTGGTAATGACCTCTTCCTTCATTAACTTTATACCCTGATTTGGGCCTATATGACCACTTTTCTTGTAATGGTTTGGCATTTTTTGATACTTCATTTAAAGATATAATTTATATATACATGTTATTTTACTTATTTAGCCTGATACTGTTGCTACTTTGTCTGAAACGGTCATATTATCACAGTAGGACAATTGTCGTCCAAGCAGTATTGTGTGATGCTCTTTAAGGAAGACATTGGGACGTTTTCTGTGCTCTTTGTGGTCTGTCCATTCCAAAATGAGATGCCATGCCTCAATTGTTCCATTAGTCCTGTCATCTTCTTTCTGTTCATTTCCCTTAGGTACAAAAGTA
>NW_003546808.1:27994-29944 GCF_000090795.2 Amphimedon queenslandica
GATTGTACTGTATTTTTACGTACATGTACCACTTTTAACCATGTGTGTGACTATTCTTCCTCAAATTATTTGATGTCTTCAACAGTTTGATGTGCACAGAAAAAGATACATATATGACGCAAAATATTATGTGACAAAATGTTATTTATGTACATGTACAGTATACCTTTATTACTGACTCTTTTTCTCTTTCTGCGGTTTAAGCGTGCCATGTCATCATTTTGTGTGCCTGTCCGTTAGTTTGTATTAAATACCTGCTTGTGTGTTGTTTATTTGGTTTTCATATTTTTGTGGTTTTTTTCATTTATTGCAGACAAAAAACAAATTATCAGCCAGTTTCTTATTTTACTGTTTTATCTAGTTTTCTTTTTTTACCTTTACAAGTTTAAAAGGCCATTGTCACCTTTCCTATAATTTTTGGCATTTAATTGCTTCCTCTTCAATTCTCTCATCTTTTTTTGGCCATGATCCTCACATTGTTTACATACATTCAATCTTGGTTTGTTTTCATTTTAGGATTTTTCTGACTCATTTTGCCAGCCTTTTACATGATAACTTGTGTAGTACATGTATGCACAAACATGTACTGAAAAATCTGATGCAAGATGCAAGTCAGAGCGGTCTTGTTTCAGCAAAAACATGAAGATTAGCCAAAATCCTGTTTTACGTAACATGTGATTTTATTCCTTTATCACTCGCATGTTCGTGTATTATGTTTGTTGTAACATTTAGTATACCTATTGATTCATGTCACCCTTTCTATTGAGTTGTATACATGTACATGTATGTACACCTGCCTATCTCTTTCTGCCCTTGCAATTACTTTTATATATATATATATACTAGCCTCTGCAAAATACAAGTAATTTTGCAATTATCTCTTAGTTTTGGTTTTATATTTGTTTTATTTGTGTTGATTAATATAATGGTTTATTTCCTTTGCTTTGTCTCATCTCTTCCCTCCATTCCACTATTTTCTGCTTCCCTTAAAAGTAATCTTATTTCTTTAAAAATGATTATTGTATCACCAATAGCAATTTTTGTAAAAACAATAAATAAATTGTTATAATTTATCATGCATGCATTAAGATGAAACAGAGACATGCACTCTTTGATGGTGAGCATTTATTAATGTGTTTCTATTGGTACTATTTATGGTTTCTTTTACTGCAAAAACAT
Organism: Amphimedon queenslandica; assembly: GCF_000090795.2. Classification (NCBI taxonomy): domain Eukaryota; kingdom Metazoa; phylum Porifera; class Demospongiae; order Haplosclerida; family Niphatidae; genus Amphimedon; species Amphimedon queenslandica. Next base: position 29,174 of record NW_003546808.1, read on the forward strand.
AAAAATAAAATCAACACATTGTATAACATAATTATCATTTTTTAATTTTTGTATGTGGCAATAAAGACAGGGAGATGATGTAGCAGTAAAAGCAATGTGTTGGTGTTGCTGTAAGTTCAAGAAGATGGTAAGGCAGCAAGAAAAGGTAGATGGTGCAACTGTCAGAGCATTGAGATAGTATGGGAATGACAGCAGGTAGGTGGTGTTGCAGTGAGAGCAAGAAATGGTGTGGCACTAAGAGCAGGGAGATGGAGTGGCAGTATAATAAGAGCAGAGAGATAGTGTTGTAGTGAGAGCAAGATGGCATTGACAACAGGCAGATGGTGAAGCTGTGGAACCACTGACACGGTGTGGCAATAAGAGCAGGAGATGGTGTGTTAGTGAGAGCAAGGAAATTAATTGTGTGGCAGTGAGAGCACTGAGTTTAAGTGGTAACAAGAAGAGGGAGATGGTGTGGCCATGAGAGCAAGGAGATGGTGAGGCAGTGAGGGCAGAGAAATGATGTGGCAATGAGAGCAGTGAGTTGGAGTCGCAGTGAGAGCAGGGAGATTAGATGGTGTGGCACTGACAGCAGAAAGATTGTGAGGAAGTGGGATTAGGGATATGGGGTGGCAGTGACAGCTTGAAGATGTTGTGGAAGTGCCTGCAGGGAATGGTGTGGCAATGACAGCCAGGAGATGGAGTGCCAGTTAGACCTGATAGAAAGTGAGGCAGTGAGATCAGGTGGCAGTGTGACCAGGAAGTTGTTGTGGCAATGATAGTAGGGATATG
>NW_003546808.1:35764-37575 GCF_000090795.2 Amphimedon queenslandica
GTTTCATAAAATAGTTTTACCAGAATGAATGATCAGGTAAGTACTTATCATTTGAAGTTTAAAACACCACAAGTGACTCATCATATGCAGTTATCACTTCTTTTCTTATTTCATAGCAATCGAGTTTTGTCTTAAATGATGTACTAATGTAGTACTCCTCACTATTTGCTTCTTTTGTGTTAAGTTCCATAGTATATTTTAAAATACTACAAGTGACTGATCAAACATACTTTTAAATTTAGGTTGGTTTTTCAGTGTCATACTTACGTTTATTTGTTTCATAAATTCTTAGTTTTAGAGTATGGTGCATACTAGGAATGACTTATCAGATAGAGCCATCTTTTGAGATTATGAAACAATGTTTTATGTATTGAGTTTTATCAGTTTTAAAGTAAAGTTTAAAAATACTATGGTTTATCACTTACAACTATCTTTAAAATGTTTCAAGTACAACTTTTCACTATCTGTTTCTTGTTTTCTGACTTTCATAGTATAGCTTTACCAGGAGTTACTGATCAGACTGAGTTGTTATCATTTGAGTTAGGTTTTTATGTACTAGTCAGTTCTCACTGTTTTTGCTCTGTTCAGTTTCATAACAATATAATTTAAAATACCAGAAGTGACTGATATATTGTGGCCCAATGATTCACCTGAAGCAGTTGATTGGTCACCTATAGGTACCTCAGCAGTACCGGTTAGTCACCAAGCACATGGCAAATGGTGGTGGGTGCGGGTGTGGTCTATCATAAAGATGTCTTCTAGACGAGCTTCTAGGTCTGCACTCAATGGTCTGTACACTACTTATTACACATTTTATCTTCTACCTCTACTAATGAAGCTTTTCATTGTTGAAGAAGCACTAAAAAGAGCTCAATTTGAAACGCAGAGGTTTTGAGTGAGTTTAAAAATGTTTCTATTATTGAAGTATGTTGTCAGTCTACAAAAGGACAAATAATCTCTTTTGATTATCCAGAATACGCTACACTCATTTGATCAGCTAAGATGGTATTGATAAACTTGGAAGCTTATTCAAGATCATTATAGAGTTTTTGTCCAGGTCCAGATTACATAATCATACTATAATAAAAACAACCACAGATATGTTGTTGTGGAAGCACTTAAGTTTTTAGATCCAGTACAAGTAGAAAAAAGAAAAATATGGAAGCTCAAAAGGAGGAATTGTCAAAGTACATGCATTGCTAATTCTTTACTTATTAATAATTACAGGCGCCAAACTAGGTATAGCACATACATGGCTACAATAAGCTATCACTTTTTGGTTTGACAATTCTTGGCTGCATTGATGGGGAATGTAAATAAATTAGTGCATTATTGCAATGCACTTTATAGTTTTTGCAAGAAAATTTTTTGGTCAAAGCTTGCATCTACTTATTTTGAACTGAGAGTAATTGTTTGATAGACTTAGATGCAATTCCTAACGAAATAAATGATATACAATAGTTTTGTTACTTTAACAATAAAAATTTTATTAGGTTTGCCAAAAATATTTCAAAGTGGATAAGGGTACTGAAATGTTACCTGTATCTGGTGCACATGTATCACTTTGTCCCGAGTACAATGATGAGTTTTCTGATGAAAATACCTACATTTATTGTCCATCCAAGCATAGCATTGTATAATGTATTAGTCGAAAAGTTTCAAATAATTAAAGTTAACACATGATTGAATCATCGTGGTCACAGCTACGGAATTAGCCAAAACTGACCCGTGGATAAAATTGTTAAAAGTAGGGAGATGATATGGCAGTGACAGCAGGAATATGGTGTAGCAAAAAGAGCAGTGACATGGTG
>NW_003546808.1:39496-43703 GCF_000090795.2 Amphimedon queenslandica
GACATCCAGTTTGTCAAGTGTATTAATAGGCGTGGTCAAGTACCTGATGGTGATTCTACCCATGATAGGAATGAAATAAAGTCAATGTATCGAAGTGGTTCCGTTTATGTTTGTTTGATACTTTCCTTTTCAGTGGTAAGTATTACTTGAACTTTCCATAATAGATTCTTTCATAGTTGGAGATGTGACTTTTCCATTAACAAATTCCACTAGTTTAGGTTCACCTAGTGTGATTACCACTAGTGTGAATATTGTTGTACAAACTATCACATTCAGCATACAAAAATGCAATAGTGTCACATTACCTGTAGTCCCATGTCAATGACTACGAAGGAGAATGTTGCAAGCTCTCTTACTGTACCCATTCCAGTCTCTTTTCCTAGTGAGAGACTATCTTATGTTGATTCACAAAAATAAGTTTAATGGCTCCTTTTAAAATTTGTTAACATGCATTTTTAACATTACGATAATTAATTATGGGAATACATAGAGATAATTTCTGACAGCAGTGATATTGTAGACACCACCTACCAATAGAAGAGATTTTTCTAGCAGGTAGACAATAGTTAAAAGAAATTCATTGCCTGATAAATGTTTTTATTTCGTGTATGCCCAGATTCTTAGTTTGAGAATGTGAATCAACACCTTAATAGTCATGCAGCCACTAAATGTTTTCCTGCTTTAATACCTGATGAATGGCAAAGAATAATTTTGCATAGGAAGCATAAATGGAATGATGCGTAATGGGCTTTGAGGTAACAGGGATTTAATGATTCCGTAGGACTGAAAGTTGTTTTCATAGGTGAGGAAGCACATATTGCTGTGAACCTTCTTTTTTGCTTAGTATTAAATCAAATCTCTGAAGAAGGAAATCTATTTGGCGGTACTTCTTGTGTTGTTACGCACAATGTGCTGGCACTGCAGTCCATTGATTACGACATTAAATGGCTACGTCACTGTTAAATGGTGGTCCAGCGCCACATTTTTTCTCTCAATCACGTCTTTCATATTTGCTGAATGAGCCTCTTCATTCTAACATGGTTGATGAAATCCTAGACTATGATGTTCAGTCAGCTATAAAAAAGTTTTGCATTTATTTCTTGTTATTTTTGTTTCTGTAAAAGTACTAGTAGAAACTTTATTATGCGTGGCCTATAATCATTTTGTAAAGAAAAACAATTACTGTACATCACCAATAGAAAGTAATTTTATTTTCTTATTGCAACTTCTACATGAAAGATTAAAGAGCTGCTCAATGTGGAGTTTGAGTTTGCTTTGAAGCTGAGGTTCATATACCTTTGTCATCTGCTAAAATTGAGGACAAAGATGAACTTGTCATGGCTTTAGCAATTGTCACCTGTGTATTCCTACAAAGGGGAAATGGACCAGCTCAAGGATGGACTGACTTGTTTCGGTGTGTTGCAGCTGATGAGGGACTATCCATTACTAATGAAGCCACTTTTTTAATCTGATGGAAAGCCAGGTCTGACTTCCTCTGCACTGCTTCATGTGTTTAAGATTGTGTGGTCACCTGAACGGTCAAATGCCAGAAAATGTAAGGAGCCTGTCATATTTGGTTGGACTAATTATGTTCATAAATGTGGAAGTAAGAATATGCATTGTTTAATTGATCATTTGTGACCATAATTGACAAAAGGTACCTTATGGCGGGTAGTGAAATTTGTCTTTCTAGCCTAAGAAATCCAACTTCCTGAGCCCCAATTATCATAAAATTACTCCACAGGATGCAAAAAGTTACCATGAAACTTTTAGAAACAATGATTGTCTAACAAAGCACTCACAGGTTGATATTTTCCATTATAACTATGAATTTTAAAATGCGCCATAAGGGCCCTTTTGTCAATTATGGTCACATTTTTGCTCAAGCACAGGTCGTACTCTAGGAGAAATATGTATATTACTTGAAAGTATTATAATATTTATAGCTGGTGTTGACCATGCACCACCATTGGGCTTGGAAGGTGTTCCTGAAAAACATTTTACTGGGACTATTCACAACAGCAGGGAAATGAGACTTCCCTCTGCTTCCACCTGTGGCCCAACTCTGCCTATCTGATATTGACATCTTTGCAGAAAAAATGGACACTGCCATTATTGGCGTCTAGGGTTTTTGGTATACCATGAGGGAACTCACTTATTACTACACTGACTTTTATTCTTTTCATTTCAATTCCACATAAAATCATTATGAAAACCTTTAGAATATGCATGGAAAGAATTACAGGATACAGCTACAAGTAGTAAAGTAATTCTATTGCAGTGGTGTTGCCTACATGTTAATGCAACTATAGCATGATTTAAGACAGTAGTGTGAAATAATTTGTCTCTTAAAAATCTGCGAGATTGTCAATTTGGAATTCAGTGACAGATCACATAGCCTTATTTCTACTTAGTAAACAATGAAAAGTAGTTTCAGTCAAGTACACATGTACTTTCAATTGTCTTAAGTCAAATTACCATGCAGTATTTGCAGAGCCAAAACAATATTAAAATTTAGAAGCACTAATATAATGTACAATTTAACAATAAGAATTGTTTGTAGTAATTTTCAGCAATTTTTGAAACATTTTTATTTGTTAATACTTTGATTACAAGCTATGTGCAACAGCATAGAATTAATTAAGAATGAATGCCATAGTTCTATTACCAATAACTATTGCCAGGTCAGTTCTATGAATATAGCTGCATGTAAGATGCAGTGATGCCTGTAACTCTATGACACATGCACAAAAATTTCTAATGCATGGCATTTTCATGTTTTACTAAGAGATAATTATAGATTTAAGCATGAATAAATGGAATTTCTCTGTGATATTTTTTAATATTGCATTTGGTTATACTTGAATAATAACAATATGTCCTTACTAAGTAATAAATAATTTTTTTTGACGGGAGAAAAGTAAAAAGAAAAATGAAATTATTAGTGTATATAAATATAATTTTAATTTTTAATTTTTAATTTTCTCCTCCGAAATAAGTATTATTTGTCCATTTATTATAATTATTGTTGATGTAAAAATTTTCAAAGGGTTAATATTTCCACCATTAACTGAATTCTGCTAAAATTTTAATTTTTGACCAGATTAAATTTCGATAAATGTGTGGGCATGGTCAACACCACGTGATATGATGCATGAGAGCCTGGCGCCTAATTGACACGAGATCTCTCAATGGCTCTTCGTTCTAGCTCCACTTTTAGTCACTGTCTACCGTCTATGGTGCGATGATAGCTGAAAAAATGATAATCTTCAAAACAGAGTATTAAATAATGGTGTTACATATGTTAGCCTAAGAATTATGCAAGATTAATTTCCATCACTAGTTGGACTTGCATCACCATTGATACTTTCTACTCTCTCACAATCATTTCAAGTATGGAAGGAGAATCTTCTTCAGTTTTGCCACTGTCAAAGAAATCACTGGACTCCTGCGACAACCAAAGGTTGTAAAAATGGAGCACTATGGTTTATGACTCGTTATATGATAGTATCGATTTGACAACTGCATCGACTCTGGAAAGATTGTTTCATGTAAAGTTTACTTACGAAATGGCAGATACTCAAAAACAGAAAGGTGTTATTAATTGCGGAGTGTTTGCTAGTGCAAATGCTACAACTGTTGCATTGTGTGCTGATATTGAAACATTTTCTTTCAATTTAAGCAGCAGGAAATGCAAGAAAACCTGGTCTATTGTTTACAAAATAAATTATTTTGTCAATTCCCTGTGCACACAACTGAATATTTAAAAGTTGTGCACAGACAGTTATTTCATTAAATAAATTTAGCTTAGATAAATTTAATTATTAAACTATAAAAGAAAGTTTAAATTTAATCAATTTTTAATTACCAGTAAATTTAAACATAATATAGACTTGTTTACAGTTAGAAGTCCTAGTTGTTTTTAAGTTCATCAATAATTCCTGCTTTTTTTAGTAATCATGCATCACTATAGCCCACTTGGATACCCAAGGTTTCATGACAAAAAGTTTCATGTCAACTATCTCTGTAATTCCACTTTCCAATTGCTCCAAAATTATGTTGGCATACCATTCTTGAAATTTTTTTATCATAAAATCCTTAGCAGTTTCATTTGTACTCAAGTCTACAGGCTAGAGCCAATCTGTACAATTGGCAGGGAAGGGCACATAAAATATGTTGTTATCAACAAGCATTTCAAAAACACTTG
>NW_003546808.1:46657-53990 GCF_000090795.2 Amphimedon queenslandica
ATTAGTACAGTAAAAAATAATTGTCATATATAAAAATTTTCACTAATTTTTAAGATCAATGAAATTAAATAACTAAAATAAAACCCACCATACGGTACTTTGGAAAAAATATCATGATGTAAAAATAGCTAATTATCACCATGCTCTGCATTATATAATCACAGATTATAGGAGCATTAGCATTTACACTGTCCCTATTACATATACATATATCAATTTTGAAGAACTATTGCCATGAGATCTCGTTTGACAAATGTATTTGTCACTTTAGCTAACAACAGGCATTATCCATTTAATTTCCTAATGTACATTTAAAGTTAATTATCTTTGTTTTTGATTCTGGTATGCAGTAGCTGTACTCAGGCAGTTTTAGTGTAATTGCTTACACATACCATGGGAACAATAGAGTATTCATGCATTTAAATTTAAAACCTCAGTTAAAGTTTTGTATTTCATTAAATTTTGAGCTATGGTTTTGATTTTTATGAAGGTTATGGAAGTACAGCAGAGCCCAAAGCTAAGTTAATGATGACACTAGTTTAAAGTTTACAAAGATAGTTTACATTAACACACATCATGTGAATTGATGCATCATGTCCAGTGACTATAAAAGCAATAATTCATGTACTGTACATGTAATATACTGTAGATGTAGATGCAATAGTCATCAGCAATGCCAAGATTATCACTTGAAATTAGAGAAAGAATTGTAAATACTAAGAAAGAAAGGTTTTTCCATTCTTAAAATCAAGCAGAGGCTTAAAGAGGAAGGAGCAACAGTGAGCAGAGTGCCACTTTACAAATTTGTAAAGAAAGAGGAGCTACATGAAACGGTTTCTGACTTACCAAGAAACACGATAAAACCTATAATAGGAAAGGAGCAGCTGATTTTCATTGACGAGGCAATGGTTTGAGAATAATTATAAGAGATAGAATGGTTGCTCTGTGGCCCAATCTAGTATTATCAATTTCAACCATAAAGTGAGCACAAAAGTACTAAGGTTGTTTTGCAACATGACCAGAGTATTGCCAATTAGTGAGAGAGGCAAATAAGCAGAAATGTTTAGAGTGGCCCTTAAAACTAAGGGCAGGATCATACAGATTGCAAAAAGACAATGATCCCAAGCATAAGAGTAGCTGTACTAAGAAAATTTTAATAGCAAAAGGATTCAATTGTTGGCAAACACCACCAAAAAGTCTTCATCTTTACCCAATAGAGAATGTATGGTGCTCAATGAAGTATCATCTTAGTACTGTTGTCAAGCCAAAGGACCAGGACAAACTAATCGGAGAAAAACACATTATTAGATGACAATGACTGTTTCAGTGTGTACAATCAATCATTGAAAGTCATACCAGCAATTATAATAGCTGAAGCTGCATCTTGATATTAGCTTCACAGCAATACTATTATACTACTTAATGTTATACTGTAATTGTCATGTTTTATTATCATGCATTTTTATGCATATTGACAGTAATGTGCATGTAATAATACAACGTATAACATAGTCTAGTATTCTAGTAATTCTTGTCATGTATTGTATTCGCTTTCAGTGCCTTCTTTTAATGTTTCTAGCTGCAGCATCAAGAACCTCAACACATCCCTGCCACTCTGCCTTAATCTTGTCCATACATTGCTTGGGGTAATGACAGAAGGCAAGAACCTTACTATTATTCATTCTGCATTTATCATACTGCATTTCCCTCTCACACACCTCACATTGCTAGTCAACATTTCCTTATTAGTGAAGATGAGTCATAGCATGATAGTGCAAAAATTGCATTTGCTACACCTCTTTGTCTTTAATTGGAAAGCATATATGTTCTCAAATTCAGGTGGCTGTACTAGTGGTGGTATGACTGGTTCATGTACATGTACCTCTGCAGCGGGAAAGCTATTTGTACTTGTGAAGGTAATGTAGGTGGCAGTTGTACTGGTGGAGGAAGTGATGAATACAGTACATCTACATCATTTACATGTACCTGAGAGGCACATGTACCTGGTTGTGTTAGTGCAAGGGATGGACATGTAGGTGTGTCAAATAGGCAGGATAGCTACGCTAGAGTGAGAGCTAACGATACCTCGTGTTGACACACAGACACTGATTATGAATAACACGGTATGGAACATATATACAAAGATAGTTTATGAATATTTATGAGTTCTGATGTGATGTCATGATGAGTCAGCTCACTACACTACTCCTCTGCCAGACAAACAGTCGATACAAAAACCAATAAAGAATTAGTAGAACATGAAGAGTAATCTATAAATTGAGTCGTCGAGGGATTCTGACATGTTAACCTGCACAAGTAATAGTGGTATCTGAGCGAGTACCATCGGTCTCTGAACAAATAGCAGTACCATCGGTCTCCGAACAAATAGCGTTGGTATCGAAACAAGTGCTGTTGGTCTTCAAACAAGTAGTGTCGAAGGAAGAAAGAGCAGTGGGAGAATGAGAAAGTAAAGGTGCTGAACATGCCTGGATGATACAGGAGGTGCTGTGGTTAGTGTAGTGACCGCCTTGTTTATACTGAGATCCAAGTGAGACAGGTTCATTAGATAAGACAAGCGAAGGTCAAACATGGTCGAACAAAAGAATGACAAATGGATAATAAACACACAGCAACAGCTAGGAGTAGTGAGAAACATGCTGCTGAGTGTTTCATGACTTGTTGGAGTCGATCATCTGTGGGTCTGTGGCTTAGAGGTATAGAGGCAAGGAGCAAATGTTGGGTATGGGTTGGTATAGACCAACAGTGAGTCATCGTGGCCAAAGAAAGCCAGAAAAGAGCTGCCACTATAGTAATCTGACAGTGAGTCGCCAAAGAGACAAGAATGAATATACGAGCTAGAGACTGGACTGGCAATGAGATCAAGGCCAACACACATTCCATTATTACTGCTGCAACTGAACCCTGAACAGTGAGTTGTCAGGGTTGACCGGGTCACCAATATAGTGAAACAAAAGTGAGTACTATGAGGATAAGAAGCTGGCTGGCGTTAGGCAGGCAGGCAGGATTGCTGCACTAGAGAGAGAGAGCAAATGATGCCTCGTGTTGTCACTGAAACACTAATTATTAACAACACAGCATGGAGCATATGTACAAAGATAGTTAATTTATAAGTTCTGATGTTACGCCATGATAAGTCAGCTCACTACAGTCAGTCATCAGATCACTCAGATCAGTAATAGAATGAGAATTATAAGTGATGTAAGAAGTTACGTAGGTTTGTAGAAACGTTTCATTGATGTTCTTTTTAGATGAATCCAACACGGACTTTATTTCAGTTCACTTCTCATAAATGCAGGATAACTAATATTGAAATTTTGAATAAATTTTTGACTGCTCCTGTAATTTCATATATTGATTGATTCTGGCACCATTGTAAGTACACATACATATATTTGTATTGTGTATGTGTGTTTACGTTTGTTTATAGTGTATCTGTGTCAGTCATGCCTATGTTATTGATTTACCTGTAGATTTGTGTATGTAACTTAATGAAAAGAGAACTTTCAGACTCATCTCCACCTAGTAATACTGTAACTGCTTCTAGTAATACTGTAACTGCTTCTAGTAATACTGTAACTGCTTGTAGTTTTGACTTCATAAAAGGAAATAATAAATATTATTGAAATAATTAATGTAGCTAACCTCGTCACATGTTTGATCGTCATCCAAAGACATTAAAACAGATCATAATTCTAAGGAACTGCATTACTTAATAATACAGTGATGTCATGATGTCCTTATTATAATAAACACAGCAAAACTCTGACATGTACAACAACGTAAGTTCCAGCCCTCGAGACAGTTGTAGTTGGTTGCGGAATAACTGGAAAAGAGACACCTGTTGCCAGCCCATCTCTGTTAAGTTAGATGCCACACTGAGCTAACCTATAAACGGTCACATGTAGGACAGAATGTAACTAACCTCATTGGGCTCTTCAATTTCAACAATACAGCACAGATGTGATAATAAAAATAAGCAACATCAAGCCATTGCTGATATGTTACAAGGTATTCCATGCAGATTTGTATACGCACAGTGGGCAGTAGACTAAAAAGATGATGCAAGCATGGAAAACATGAATGGGTATGTTGTTTTTGGCAAAGCACGCGACCATAGGCTGCTGTATAGCTTGGGTGGTGCCATTTAATAAGGGAATGAAGTTATGAACAATACTGCATTTTTTGATCAATTCATTAATTGAGTGGGTTTTAAAAAAATTACCTGATAAAGTGATCATATCTTGTCATTCAGAAACAGCTTTTTGAGACTTGACGCTCATTCTTCTCAAAGGCTATTAATATAATGTATTTGCAAATTCTTTTTAATATTTGATCACGTAACCTCCACTTATAAGTATGCAAAATTTTAAGCATTCTCATGAACAAAGAAGCTGAAATGTAGGGTTAAATGTATTGTATCACCTCATTACGTAAACATACTTCATTTATTTCTTGGACATTTGTTGCTTCTAGTTGACATTTATGTGTTTATCATTAGCTAGATCAAAGGCTATTACTAGTGATGTGAGCAAAATCTTTTTTAGTGACAAAATGAATGTTAAGTGTCATGCTCCTTCACTCCATTCTCTTTGTTATAAATTAATACTGAAGAATCAGTACCAACTGAGGATAAGAACAATGTTCTTAGTGCCACGGAAAACAAAACCCACTCCAGGTGAACATAATTGCACATTTCAACTGGATACTCCTTGTAGGAGTAATTTGCACATAGATGCTACCAGTATTTGCATGGGAGACTACCCAGCTAATGAAATTTGTGGAACGATGTTTAATTTGCCAGGAGACCAATTGTGAATCTAAATTGAAAGTAAACTGAATAGAACTGGCTGGGCTGCGGGGAGCAGCATCACTCTCCTTTGGCGGTACTAACTGTGGAAGCTGCATAGTCAAGTTTGAAACCTCATTTCAGAGGGAGAATGGTGATGCTGCTATTTCTAAGATTTTACAAGTCACTACAATTTGTTCCGGAGCATCTTTTGCCATATATAACAAAATGTTTCACCACATCCTTGGAATGCATACAGTCAGCGAGTGTTTTTTTGGGACATTTCCTTGGAAACCAGAAAGGAAATGCAAGGTATGTATCAGAAGAAATTAGGGAGCTGGAAGAAGGCTGTTACCTTAGGTGATGCGGTTTGGCTGACTAGAGGCAGTTTCAGCTGAAACTGCACAAACGCTTTCAAAAATTACTTGACTGGTTCTCTTTTGAACTATTATCACATCTATCAAAAAAGAATTTGACGATTTGTGTGAAGATAAAGTATATGAAGCTACTTCAAAAGAAGCAGAAGTTTTCGGTGCTAACGAGGTATTCAAGCTTATAGTCAATGATCAGAAAAATGTGGAATGCCACATTCAAGATGAAGATAGCATAACTAAGAATGTTGTCTTGAATCATTTTCCACTTTGTCGGGTGTTGCAGTGCGGTGATAACTTCGTATACATGAAAGTGAAGAATATGAGAAAAGCATGCATTTATACAATTTGTCAAACATGTTGGGTGAATTTCTTTACAATTATGACAGGAAATTAAAGTAGCATGATGCATTTTGTTTATACTTCTCATTCAATGTATTTTGCCTCATTCATGCAGTTAGCCAAATTAATTCCATGAAAAGTGAAACAAGTAATTCAAATTTTACGTTGAAGAATACCTCTCCAGATATACAAATTTGGTGAGTCATGCCAGACAATTGTTTATTGTTTTGCATGTTGTATAGTATTGATTCTTTCAATGCTCTTTTTAAGTTTAAGTTATAGCCACTTATGAGATGCATGTAGTCTTCATATTATGCCAAGCTTGTAAAGTAGTACTTGTCCTGTAAAAATTTTTTGCACACACTTATCTATAGCAGTTCTGCCTTTGTTGTTAGGGTAAATGAAAATGAGAAAAATAAACTACAATTTCTGTTTTTTATATAGTTTTATGTATTCAATATCTAGAAATTTGCTTACTAAAGTGAATAGTTACATAAAATTAGATAATGAGGATAATATTGTATACTTGTACATTATTAGTCGATATTGTGAATACATATGACTGCTCTGCTCTCTTTTTTTCATCTTTTTGCTCTTTTATCTGGATATGTCTGATGATAGTGCATGATTCCCTTAAACTGTCAAAAAATCTAAATTTGAAAACAATGTTCATACATTACGTGACCTTGGCAGCTGCAGAAGTCCAACTCAGCCTAGGCATTTCTAATTAAAGGGGTGTGGTTAAAGGGTTAAATAGCATTTTTTCTACTTCGGGTCTATTTTTTAACCTAGGCAATGACCCCCAATGCCTAGGCCTGCAGTTGCCTATGGTAAAGAGATGTGATACATTGGTTAGGTCATTTTAAGTCAATTTTAAGTCATTTTAAGTAGTGCTGGGACAATAAAGTCATACCATAGTCATAATGTTACATGTACGTACATGTATGCATGCGTTTGGCTAGTTATACCATAGTCATAAAGTTACATACATGTAACCATGTCTTTCACTCTTAGCATGCTGGTTAACTGCTTTAGTTATAGTTATATTTATTGAAAATGTAAGCTACACGTATGTGCCTTGCTGGTCGACTCTGTTGCTCTAATTTGTAGTGTACACATTCGGAACTTGTTTACAATAATGAATTAATCTTTTGTAGTAGTAACAATAAATATTGTTATTAAAAATTAAAATTATAAACAATTCATTATTACAACCTTGTGGAATAAAACAGTAACTGAAAACAAATGATTGTAGAGCTTGTCAACTTTGTACAAGTAGTAATCTCAACCAAGTTTTTAAAGGTACACACATGTATAACATTAAATTTAATAGACTTATTAAATCTACATGTAGCTAGACACACTGAAAAAGGTGAATTGATGCTGGTAAAAATGCTCACAAGGCAAAACTCAAAGTTTGTATTGATGCATGTCACAATCTATTAATACATGTAAAAATATTAATAAATAAGAAGAAAATGCGCTGTGTGAATTATCACTACTGTACCTGTCATGAACTTACTAATGGAGAAAAAACGACTGCTGTAAAGTTGTACATGGTAACAAGCATGTATGAAAATAAATAAAGGAGTGTAGATACTAAAACTAAAACCTTATCAATGCAGCAAATACTATATAGAATTATGACTCGCGATTAATAAAACTGATTTTGTACAATCACTGCTATTTGCATGTTGTAGATTTCTGCCTCTTTCAATGCTCTAATTAAGTTATAGCCATTAATAGATACATGTATGTTTCCTATAATGCTAGCTTGTAAAGTTCTCCCATAAAAATTTTTCTTGCACACTCA
>NW_003546808.1:54873-56448 GCF_000090795.2 Amphimedon queenslandica
TCCCCCACCCACATTAAAGGTAACATTCTAGACCTAGTTCTATCCTCAGATTGCTCTCTTATTAATTGCATTTCTATATCCAAATCTACTCCTCTGAGTTCTGATCATTATGCAGTGTTTTTCCGCCTATGCTGCTCCTCCCCTAGATACTCTAGGACATCACTGAACCACCCCGTTTATAACTATGCTAAAGCTGATTGGGCAGGAAGACCCTTTTTATTGGCTGGTTTAATTTTCTCTCTTGGTTTCAAAGTAGACCTTCCATTGGAATCCAAGCCTGGACTGAAGAAGACTCTTCTGCCTGCCATCGGTACATGCAAGCTAGATGGTTACAAATATAGAGAAAAATAACTGTAACAAGTGGAATACTAACCACGTTCGTGGCTGGTTTAAAATGAATTAAACCGGCAAATAGACAGAGAAGTATTGAGAAGGCTAACAATGAGTGAAGGAGGTAAGTGTGGCCTGGCACTCAGTCTGAGATTCCAAGAACTAACGATTTGGGTACAGAAGAAGGAACAGAGAACACAAATTAATAGCAGGAATGAATACCTGACTATGTGGCCGGCCAGAATCAACTAAACCGGCACAAAGACAAAGAAAGAGAATGCTTAAACAGAGCCTAAAAACAGGTAGCCATCTTTACTTGCCACGTGGTTGATAATTCTAGTCTCCCATGAAGAAGAGCACTAATTGAAGGGAGTACTATCATGGGAATGTGACTGATGGAAGAAGCTCCTTCAGGATTGCTGGATTCGACTCTAAAAGTCGAGCAAAGTTATCTGCCATTAGTGCAGCTAAGAGCCCAGTCCATCTTACCAACTGTGAAGTTTAGAAGAGTAATTATGACGATGCTCTGGAGGTCATTGTGAGGCCTACTACTGCGATTGAGCCTTCGCCCAGGACAATAGAAGTTCCTGTTCCAAAGAAAGCCAAAAACATGAACATATCAGAAATATTGGATGCAGCAGATGGTGTGTTGGTCAATCTTGGATGTAAAGTTACAGGTGTAGCTCATGCTAGGGTAGTAAGAACTGGATGCTTACAAGAAGTCACACTTGCAGATGAAACAGGAACCATCAAGCTATGCTGTTGAGAGAAAAATGTGGATCAACTTGAGGAACACTCCTCATATGATTTTACGAATTTGTCTGTTGGAACATTCAGCGATGAGAAAACTCTGACACTAACAGTTGATTCACTCTAACACCAAATAAAGATGATGATATTACAACACCAAATTTTGAGATCAAGGATGAGGATAATACTGATGTTATCAATGATGTCAGGATCATAGGGACGCAGTATTGTAATCTGTATTGGGGTTGCATTAGTTGTGGAAGCAAACTTGATTCAGTTGAACACGAGTACTGTAAATGCTCAAAGTGTCACATTGTACGAGAGATCCAATTGTGAATTTCAAGCATCATGTAATGTCCTATTTGCAGCTGCAGGTGGACATAAGCTATTGAAAGCATGTACTCCAGTAATCAAAAGTCTACTAAGAGACAGCATTGACAACAAAGCTGAGCAAAGTCTTCTCAAGATAAAGGATCTGATGGTCGTAAAATATTG
>NW_003546808.1:57031-58508 GCF_000090795.2 Amphimedon queenslandica
TAATAATAACTAAAACGGAGAAAAATTACATGTAAAGTATGAATTAAAAATTTAACCTTATAAGTATAATCAAGATTCACTCCTTTGTATAAAGAATAAGAAATACATTAAATACTGTAAAATACTGTATATGTTATTTTTTGTCATTCAAACTGAGCCTCTGGTCTCCCTTTCCTCTCCCTTTCTCCATCAAACTTACATGATAAGATGTAAAAGATACAATGCAATGGTCCCTTGATGATTGATAATTCATCTGATTTCAATAATTCCTCCTAACCTACTAATCAATTTTATAATTTTTAAAATATAAATAAATCCAATAAAAGTTGAATGTTGCAACAATACATAGCTCCAATAATTTGTAAAAAAAAATGCTTAATAAATTGTTTGCAATACACAAGCTTCATGTAATGTACAAATAGATGTAATATAATTTAACATTCAATACAAGGTACAAGTATTGTGTATAATACATGTGTACATGTAGGATTATTTGTGTTATGTAAACTTGCTGTTTGTCTTCCCTTTTAGTCTAATTCAACTCTTTACTTTGTCAAATTATATGCTACTCTTCAAAACTTTTGTGCACAGGTCTCTTATTGTTTTCTTGGAGAGAGGGAGAGAAAGACATTTGAGAGAGAGAAAGAGAGAGTGAGAGTAAATGAAATTGTGAGAAATAGACATAATCAGGAGTCGTGATACATTCACCAACTGTTATTCTTTATGGCTAAATTATGTGTAAATAATGACATCATTTGTTATGATAGTGGTACACTATATTGTAATTAATGATATATACAATGTATTAGAGCAGTACTAACTACACAGTGCTGATTCAGCAATAATAGAGCATATACCCAAAGTAACACAATATAAGCAAATTGTATTACTTTACAATTGAGGATGCACACATGATTATGCTTACTGATTCAGATGAAATGATACTTGTCTAAGTTAGTAACTCTGAAAACATAAAAGGCACTATGATTAGGTACACTTAGCTATACCTATTTCATTCCTCATTTACTGACACTACTTTCCACTTCCTTTCCTTTTCGCAATCCAAGTTATACATTACATTAGATTGTGTTGCATTGGTGAACTCATTGCCAAAAATTGCCTTAAATGGGACATAGAAAGACAGAAGAGATAGCGTGTGGCTGTTTAATGGGCTTCAAACCATAGGAACATAAATGAAAGAGAAAGAGATAGTCTAAAAGAATGGGAACCAATTAAATGAAAGAGAGGAAGAAAAAACATATCAGGTTAAAATATGATGTTTAACAATAATTACAATAATTCAATATTCTATCTTACCCAAATCAGGTACAATTATAGAGGTAATGTGATGAGTAATCCAATACATGTACAATTGTATATGCATATTGTTTAGAGGATCACATTAAAAAATAAACTATCTAAACAAACATACGTGAACCATGTATAAATACAAAACTTAATGTGCATTGTGCACACA
>NW_003546809.1:0-19057 GCF_000090795.2 Amphimedon queenslandica
AGGATCCCCTGTACCACATGTAGAGCATGGAGTAGACTTTAACTCAATTCAGATAATATTCCTATTCATGTATAGTCTGGTACAAGGTTTCTTACTAGTTTATCCATGTCTCAGGGCTGCTGGTGTCACCAGGACAAGGAAGCGTGTTATGCAGCAGATTAGTGATGAAGATAAGTTTACTAATCTCCCTGAAGGTGTAATACCAGAATTCGTTGGCTCTATGAAGAGGAGGAAGTTTAGCTTCAGGTTCCGTATAATGTGTGCCAGTATAACTTTTAACTTGAACATTGCTTATTTGTCTATTGCCTTTGGTTTTGTTGGTATTGTAGTTAGTTTGTTAACTAGTGTCACTGGCTGAGAACAATATCATTAGTATAAAAACTGCTTATTAATTTGCTTTGCCCCTATACTACTTTGGATTTAGCGAGTTGTTGATATTATTTTAGTTTTATTTTGCTGCTGTAGTCATTAGTTTTGTTCATAATAACATTAAAAAACAAACTTTCAGACAAAAATCAACACAACTCACTTTCAGTTTCAAGTTATTTCAGGGTTAGCATAGAACTGTTGTAGAGATAGACCTGGGCTCTAACTCCATGATTGTTGCAACAGTGTTGTAAGGCTGTTGTCACTATCACAAGCCACGTTTTTACACGTGGGCAAGTAAGCAGTTATTTTGTTAATAGTTAACTAACTAATCATTATCTCTCATCAACCACACCTACTTTTCCTTTCAGCAAATAAAAATGAGTTTAATGAGAAGAATATTAACAAACACAAACTACAGACTAATAAACAAGGTATGTAATGTATCTACTATTTATTATTATTATTATTGTGGTTATTATTGTTATTATTATTGCTAGTATCAGATATCATTATTCAGTAGCAGTGGTGATTCCACTGATGGTGAGAGAAGGATCACCTCACTATTACACGATAAATTAAACCCAACCTACCTGCAAGTTAACGATATTTCAGGTGAGTAGGTTACCATGGTTATGGTGTGCATATGTTGCCATGGTTACCATTCTTAGGTGGGTGTGGCTCAATGTATCGTATTATTATTGACGGAGAGATCTTTAAAGGAAAGAAAACTATTGAACAACACAAGATTGTGAATGAAGTAATAATAATTATAATTGTCAATTAAAATTAATATTATTTTTATAATTTCCAGGCGTTAGGTGATGAGATTAAAGGTCTTCATGGTCTAACTATTCAAATTAATAATCCCACTAATTAATTAACAACCATTTCATTCACATAATGCATTATGTAAAATAATAATAATAATTATTATTAATTAATCATCTTCTTCATCATCAAAGGATAATAAATTAGTATTCTTAACAGTTGTTGTTCTTTCGTCTTGTTGTTGTTTATGTTTCTTATTATTATTAGCAGCAGTATTGTTTGTTCTTTTATTTTTTGTTGTTGCTGTTATTCCACCGCCAGCAGCAGTTGCTTCAGAGCTGGTTCTTTTAGTTGGTCTTTTAAACATTATCCTACCACCAGCACTGCCAGCACTGCCATCAGTATCACCTGATCCTGTCTCCTCTTCTACTCTATCATCTCTTCTCTCTCCTCCTTTGTCTGTCCTTCTCTCTCCATCTTGAGCAGTCATCATCTTCTCTTTCTCTACACAATAGAATGTATTCAATGAACACGTTGCTTAGCTACAGTGTAGGATTATAATAAAAACTACATGTAGCAATGGTTGAAAAGGGAGAAATATTCCAGCTATTCTGGACCGAGTTCCTTGTACAACTGCTCCATAATATAACACAGTACAACCATTTTATTGAAGACATACATGTACAGTAAATTCAAGATTAGACAATTTCCTCTTCTCTATAAGAAGCCTTGGCTACATGTACATTAATTATCGTAGGCCTGTACTGTTCATTCAAGTTAATATTAACTCATCCAGACTACCTTTCTCCTTCTCTGTCAGGTATTGCTGATACTCCTCTTCAGTGACCCCACTCCCTTTAACAACCACTGGTTCCTCATCGTCACGGTAACGCTCCGCCCCTCCAGTGGTATCAACCTGCTTCTCTTTCTTAGTCTCAACAGTGACTTCCTTATCTTTGTAACCAACCCTGGGATAAACAACAACAACAAACAACAACAATACTAATAATATAATAATAATAATAATAATCATATTCTTGGTTTTAGTTCTCAATTTAAAATATTATATATCATTTTCTTGTTCATACTTTTCCTTAAAGGCTCTCAGAAAGGATGGTTCTTGTGGTTTGGTGTAAGATACATTTCTACCTGGAGCAGACATTTATGGGCGGGGCTTGTAACTATTGAGCCACACCCTAATTCTGATTCAAGCAAATTTTAAAATTAAAATTCTTATTTCTAAAAAATTTGCTTTTGCAAGTAAAATTTATAAAGCACATCATGAATATTAATTAGTAAAAATTATAGATCTAATTAATTAGTTAGTCCCCGCCCCCTTCAGTACTAGTATCAGAGTCTTCTTCACTCTCCTCCTCATCATAAACTGGTTCCAGTATATCAGCAACGTTAGTGAAAGGATCACCAGCCTCTCTTAGCTGCTGGAAAGTGTATAGTTCAAAAGAAACCTGACTAATATCACTGAGACTGCCTCCATCATTAATCTCAATCCCTTCATCAGAGTATTCTCTCAATGAGTCAATGTCCTGTACTGTATTGTTGGCATTGTTCACTTTATCTTCAATGAACCGATCTATATCAGGAGTACTGGCCCGCTCTGGTTGGTTAACTATCAGTGGTAGGATCCCTTTAGTCCTTAGTTCAGAGGTAACCCTATCACTGACACTGGTAGTGGGTTTAGCTAGTGGTAGAGGGGGAGTATCCACGGCTATTGGTTGCTCCTTTGTTCCCTCCTCTTTTATTGGTAGATGAGGTGACGGCATTATTGTAACGGGCGGAGTCTCCTGTACTGGATGGAGTAAGTGATGTACGGGCGGGGTGCTGTGGGCGGAGTCACCACGTCCTTTTAAGGAAGGTGTCCCTCGTACAGGAGGGGTCGTTCCTGTGGGCGGAGTCTCGGAGTGGGGCGGGACCGGAGGTGGATTATTCTCTCTCATTTTCTTTAGTGAGGACGGAGTGAATTGTTTCCTGCTCCGTGGTATATCATAGTCCCTATTCCTCTCCAGGGTAGACATTGACGGTGAGTATCGGCCCTCGTTAACAATCGGACTGTGATCCATCGTGTTGTCATGGTTACCATTATTAACACTGGTATCTTGTTCTCCTCCCTCCTCATCATAAGCATAGAGGTTAGCGTGTATCTCAATATGTTCGTTGCTCCGCCCGACCCCGCCCCTTCCAAGGACTGTATCACTCAGTGAATATTTCTTCTTCCTTTTACCATATTTGGATATTATGAGCAGTCCTATCACCAGTACTGCAATGAGGACGCTAATGAATATTAATATCGCCACGGCGACCGCTATTCCTATTATGGTATTGTTGGAGTTGGGCGTGTCACAGGGAGAGGTCTGGCTCCGCCCATTACATGTACACAGGAACGTGTTATGAGTCGTCTCTGTACATGTACCTGTATTACATGGATTAGGGTAACATGGCCCAACCCTACAACCTGATTCAGGAGTATCGCCAATATATGTCACTGATGCGTATTGGTTGCTATCGGCAACTGGTAGAGGGGTGTGGTCAAGACGCACGTCCTGGATACAACCTGTGTAACCATCGGTTACCGTTTGGTTGCTAAGGAGGTTCCCGCTGAAGTAAATCTGATTGGACGAGTACTCTAGAGTGATTTCAGGTCCAGAGTGTGTTAAGTTGATTCTGGTATCATCGATATTGATTTGAGATATCAGTCCGACTCGTGATATGTTGATGTGATGCCAGCGACCATCATGATGAGTGGAGGCAGTAGTGAAGGTATCAGTTACTGATCCCAGATTAATGGAGTGATGTAACCTACCGTCCTGTAACTAAAAATAGAATAAAAGAAATAGTAAAAATTTTGCCAAAAATAAAAAGGTGAGAATTCTTCATTTTTATTACATTTCCTGATACATATACATGTTCTTATGCTGCATATAACATTATTATCATTATTATTATTATTATTATCATTATTATCATTATTATTATTATTATTATTATACTTATACTTACTTTGATCATCAGGTGTTCCCCAGTGATTCTTCCTATTATAAACAGTACTCCATTATTCTCTTCAGTCCTGAACCAGAGTGACACACTCTCCCTGTAATTAGACAGGGACTGAGTAGGTGTGGTCTGTCGTCGAGTCCTCCCTCCCCTGGCAACCACCAGACTGTACCATAGCAACGAGCGACCATTAAAAGTGAGTCCCTGTGCTTCTATAAATAGTAACAGATTATTGTTACCATATGGTATGTGAACAGTACCTTGTGTACAGTTTCTTCCAGTTATTCTGTGAGGGCAGATACAGATATAATCATACCACAGTGGGGTACAGGAGCCTTCATTACAGGTAATACCATCACAAGAATTGTATATCTAATGGACAATGATAATAATAATAATAATAATGCTTTCTCTCTCCCTCCCTCCTTCCCTCCCTCCCTCCCTCCCTCTCTCTCTCTCTCTCTCTCTCTCCTCTCATTAGTGTATACTTGAGGGCATCCATTTTGACTGTTCATCTCCTCCACGTGGCCCCCCAGGTCAATCTTTACTCCGTCCATCAGTAGGTTCCTAATACAGGCGTTGATCCCTCCAGCTGGTAGTAGTGGAGCTGATACTGGGACTCCTCCTAACCACAGGGGTAACCCTAACTCTAGGGAACTGGAGGGAGAGGGAGAGAATAATGGAATATAATGATGAAGTTTACTATTGCATGTACATGTAAGTGCAACAATTATTATTATTATTGTTTATTGTTCATTTACTTCATTACCTGTAGTTGGTGTTAGCAGTGATGCTAGCAGTACAGTCGAGTGATGAGTGAGTGTTCATTAGTTGAATACAATAGTCCAGTGTAGCTACTAGTGACTGGAGATACAATAATGAATAATAATAATGGGATAAAGAAATAATAAATAAAGAGGTACGTTATAAAAATTAATTATTAACTACATGTAATATGAAATGCAAATACATATGTGCATGTACATTACTGATAGATTACTAAAATACATGTATACTGATAAATTACTAGAATATACTGGTAGATTACTAGAATATACTGGTAGATTACTAGAATATACTGATAGATTACTAGAGTATACTTACGTTTCCTCTTATATTAATGAGTAGTGTGTGCCAGTGTCCATCAGCCACACTCACTGAAGTTGATAATATACTGACATTATTAATATTATCAGCACCTCCTAATGAATATTTAATTAATAGGATCCTGCCACTGATCTCCACTGATATGAAATCAGCACTGATCCCTCCCTGATGCTGTGTGTTGAACAGTAACACTCCATTACTTGACTGAGTTGAGAAATCAAACTGGATATCACCGCTTGACCTGAAATCAATGGATCCATAAGCTCTATAACTAGGAGTAGACTGATCTCCATTAAAACTAACAGTATTCAGTCTACAATGATCATCTCTCATCTCTTCATCTCTACATGTACACCTAAACCCACTAGCAGTGTCATTAGTACACTGCCCACTGTTAGTGCATGAATTAACATTACAATCATTAGCCAGAGTACAGTCAGGCCCTGTGTAAGATGGTGGGCATGTACAGGTATATCCGTCATCAGTCTCTATACAGGAGCCTCCATTACTGCAGGAATCAGGTCGACAGTAGTTGATGTTAATTTCACAGTTCTCTCCATCATGACCAGCAGGACACTGTATCTGACACTCCCGGCCAGTGAATCCTGTGGTACAGGTGCATATGTAGCTCCCGAACCCGTTATAACAGACGCCATTATTGGAGCAAGGGTTAGGGGAACACTCGTTAATGTCATCCTGACAGTTTGAGCCAGTGTACCCCACAGGGCAGGTACACTGGAAGGACAGTGGACCGTTATTGGTACACTGGCCGCCATGAAGACAAGGGTTAGAATCACAGGGAGAAGGAGAAGGTAACGTTAATGAACAATCATCACCACCTGAGCCATCAGTACAGACACAAGTATAGTTACCAGACCCTGGACTACAGACTGATGTGGAGTTACAGGGAGAAAGTGTAGTACAGAGATCAGTTGGAACTATGGGATACTGACAGGTATCTCCGTAATACCCGCGGGTACATGTACATGTATAAGAGGAGGTGTTACCAATACAAGTGCCACCATTAAGACAAGGAGATGAATGACAGAGTGATAATAGTTCAGTACAGTACTGTCCACCATAACCAAATGGACAGAGGCAGTTGTAAGCTCCATACAATCCTCTTTCACAAGTACCGCCATTTCTACAGTATTCCAGCTCACAGTTATTAAGAGGGAACCGACAGTTAGGGCCTGTGAATCCAACGGAACATGTACATGTATACCCGTTAGTTGTCTCTGTACAGGTTGATCCATTATAACAAGGATTGTTGGAACAACCTCCCTGGAACTGGGCCGACTGTTCACAGAATCGACCAATGAAATCAGAGCTACAGACACAAGTGAAGGAATCCCTTCCATTACTGCAGGTTCCATTATTGAGACAAGGGGAGGAGTCACAGAATGAAGACGGAATGAAATAAGCATATTCACAACGATCACCATAGTAACCAACAGGACAGATACACTCATGTCTATTAAACCCGTTAGTACAGGTACCCCCATTGATACAAGGGCTACTGGCACACTCATCATTATTGATACTGCAGTCTTTACCAGCTGTACCCTCCGGACAGGTACATGTATAGTCCTGAATACCATCAGTACATGTACCGCCATATTGACACGGGTTGCTATAGCAATCATCGTAATTAACCTCACAGTGGTCGCCGGTCGTACCCAGTAGACAGGTACACTGGTAGGTGACACTGGTCAATGGGTTGAAGAGGATGTACCACTTGGAGGCTAATCTTGAAGTATGGTTAGTGCTAATGGAGAGTATAGTGGTACACTGGCCGAGATTAGCACATGGTTCATTAATACACGCATCCACTGGAAGAGAATATAATAGATTGGAATAAATACTGGACCGCTCCAGGTATAGTTTATTAATGATGTAAGTTGGGTCCATGAAGACGCCATTGCTGCTCATAACAGCAAATAAAAGATCAACAGTATTATCTGGATCATGGTGACCCTGTTGTACTGTTAGTATATTCAATGATGTTGATTGAACTGATACTGTATCACTGATCACGTTAACAATACTTGATCTGAATTGATCCAGATATTGATCCCCTGATACATTCAGAGTGATACTGATCAGTGAGCTCACTGGAGGGACTACACTAACGTTGTGCATTATTATTGAAACTGTTGTCATTACAAAATCATGAACCCCATCATGACCACGTACCTCAACCCCATAAGATACTCCAGCAGGGAAATCAGACACTGTAGAGTAGAGGGAGCAGTTGCTGGAGTGAATGTTGAACAGGTGATTGTCACCTGATACTATACTGCAGGCAGTGAATGTGTCATTATCATCAGAATCAATGAAATAGACTAGTCCTAGCTCTTGGGCAGGGAAGCGGACGTCCTGTGCTCTAATTAGAACCTGTAACTGTCCTCCATTTTGTGATGGGTGATCGTTCACATCCAATACAGTAACAGTGATGGTTGCTGTACTGCTAAGAGGAGAGATAGGATCATTATCAACGGCTTGTACTATAAAGTGATACTGGGCTTTGGTCTCTCTGTCCAGTGACTGTACTACAGTCAACCAGCCATTATTGTAATTGAAGTTATTATTAGTATCATCACTCCATACCAGCTCATACCTATCAATCAGTCCTCCAGGTATTTCATCAGAGTCAGGATCAGTAGCTCCAGTGTACAGCAGTGATACTGGTAGAGTGTTCATATTCTCTGCTATAGAGCCAGTGAAATGATCACTACTGAATAATGGGTGTTCATCATTAACATCAGTTAGTGTGATGTTAATGATGGCTCTGTCTGTTAATGGAGGGTAGCCATGGTCTGTTACTGTTAGTGATAAAGTGTAGTTAGGCCTACTTTCAAAATCAAGGGCTCTAGCTAGTATCAGTGTTACTGAGCCATTTGAGTGAGATATCAGATTGAAATCATGATTTGAATCACCATCACTGATCCCATAACTCAATAAACTGTTAGTACCTTGATCAGTATCAGTAGCAGTGAGGGTTATGAGGTGGGCATTAATTGGAGTATCCTCAGGTAGTACAATGGTAGAATAATGAGTATCAAACAATGGTGAATGGTCGTTATCATCAAGCACATGTATCTCCAGTTCCCCCACATTAGGACTACTCAAAGGTGGACTCCCTCCGTCCATTATACTGAAGTACAGGAGGTACCTTCTCTCGGCCAAGTTCTCATAGTCTAAAGACCCTGCTACCCTTACCTCACCTGTACTAGCTGTGAGGTTAAACTTATTATCATCATTCCCACTGATCAATGTGAAGAATATAGTAGCATTGACTCCATTATCAGGATCAGTGGCTGGTAGTTGTATCACTACATGGCCTAATGCTTCATTCTCATAGACCCTAGCATACATGTATGGGTAGACCCATGAGGGCTGGTTGTCATTATGGTCACTGATCTCTACTATCACTTCTACTGTTGACGAGAGCTGTATTGCACCTCCGTTATCAGTTGCCATGGTTACCAGTTGAAAGAACCTGGTCGTCTCCCGGTCGAAGGTCCTGTTAGCGATAATGACCCCGGTCACTGGGTCTATACTGAACCCATCCTGTTCCCTAGTCACTAGTGAATAGGTCAGTGTCCCATTCTCCTCTTTATCAAGATCAACTGCTCTTACTGTAGTGATGTACAGTCCTTGGGGTCCAGGGGGTGTGTTCTCAGGGGCTGTACCGTAGAATGGGGCGAAGAGGAACTGAGGATAATAGTCATTAATATCATCAATATGAATACTGATATCAGCTGTTGATAGTGACCCTCCATAGGCAAAAACTAGGAACACTATCTCTTCACTTGGTAGGAACTCCTCACGGTCTATCCCTCCACTGATCCTGATCACTCCGTTATTATCAATGGAGAACCGTCCTTCTGCTAAACCTTTCAGCTCGTATTGGATCATGTTAGAATCAAGATCAGTTGCGTTAACAGTTAACACTACAGTACCGATAGGTGAGCTCTCCACTACACTAGCAGTGTACAGTGATTGACTGAATATAGGTGGTTCATCATCAACATTGATCACTAGTACACTGACAGTAGCAGTATCAGTGTAGATACCATCACTGACCTGTACTGAGAGACTGTACTGGGTATACCTCTCATAGTCAAGGCTACGTCTTAGATACAGCTCTCCTTTACCAGCATTATTCCTCAATTGGAAAGTTGCTTCAGTATTACCAGACAAGATGGCGTACACTAGTCTACCCTGATCATTCCTGTCAGGATCATTAGCAGTTAACTCCAAAGCTAAATGAGGTACTAGCTGAGTCTCATTAAGTAATATATTATACACTGACTGAGTAAAGACTGGTCTGTTATCATTAATATCTTCTATTGCAATGAATACGTGAATGATACCTTCTTGATTAGGTACCCCAGGATTAAAGGCACCAATCGTTAACATGTAATTCATGGAGACAGCTTCAGCATCTAGTCCTGTAGCGAGGGAGTATACCGTCCCATTCTGATCAACACTGAAATTAGAGTTTGAAGGCACTGCACTTCTTAGCCCATACTCAATGACTCCATTAATCCCTGTGTCGTTATCTGTTGCCTTGACGATACCCACGGGCCCTGGGGGTTGCCCCTCCACCACATTAAAGGTGATGCTAGGAGGAGTACTGGGGTCACCGTCAGTATCAGGGAAGGTAGGGAAGTTATCATTGACATCAGTCACATGTACAGTGACTGTTGTAGAGCTGAATACATTAGCAGCACTGGCCGTTACCTGTAGCCTGAAGGAGTAGGGTCCAGGGTACAGGCGCTCGTAGTCTATCGGTTTATTGGACTCAATTCTTATCTCACCGCTGGAGGGGAATATCCTGAAGTTTCCTAAGCTGTTGGTGTGATACTCAAGCCCATTGATGAGATGATAGGAGATGAATGAGTTACCAGAAACACTAGCAGTGACATTGATAACTGCTTTAGAGGAGGAGTAGTCCTCAGGTATAGTCACATTGTAACTGCTGGAGGAGAATACAGGTACCTTGCCGTCATGGAGTATGGTTATATTAACAATCACTGAGCTGTGTCTAGGGACCAGTCCCTGATCACTAGCTGTTATATTAAGTACACAGTTAGAGGTGGTCAGTACACTACTGCTGACGGTGATGGTACCAGTGAATTGGTCAATGAGGAATGGGCAGTTACCGGAGCTGGTGTTGTTTAAAGTGTAGAGTATCTCACCGTTAGAACCAAAGTCCATATCCTGTGCCTGTACCTGTATTATGTAAGAGCCGTTAATGGGTGTGTCCCCGATATTAGTGCTGTATTCTGATAGGTCAAATATTGGTTCATTATCGTTCTCGTCCAGTAGGTTGATCGTTAATATGCAGAAGTCTTGTCTGTACCCTCCATCAGTGGCCGTGATACCCACTTGAAACCTTGAGCGAGACTCTCGGTCATAGTTTCGGCTCTCTTGTGTCGTCGTGATGACCCCAGTGGATGGGTTCACCTCAAACAGTTCAAAGTCTCCAATATTTGGTAATATGTCGTAGGTTATTCGGCCATTGGCTCCGAAATCATCGTCCATAGCAACCACTTGCGTCACAAAAGTACCATTAGGCGGATTTTCTGTTAGACTAGCAGTACAGGTTGATTCATCAAAAGTTGGACTGTGTTCATTAGCTGATCCAATACCAATCTCAACCTGAGCCCGACTGATATTAACACAGCTGGCATCAGAGGCAGCAACTATCAGCACATACTGTCCTCTAATGGCCTCCTCATTCCTGGCTATACTGATATTACCTGAGACCGAGTCCAGTTGGAACACTCCTTCATCATTACCCGATATCAGGGAGTAGGACACGCCCCCAATATTATCAGGATCATATGCTTCTATTGTTAGTATGTGGTCCCCAATGACGGGAGGAGACGTGAAGTCATAAGGTACGTCTTTAACATACACTGATCCTGAGAATGAAGGACACTCGTCATCAGTATTGTTGAGTTGTATCACTAGAGCAGCAGTAGAGGACTGAGGTGGGTCTCCGTTATCAGACGCTGTGACTGTGAGGGAGAACTGGACGAGTTCTTCATAGTTTAGTACAGCAGCTGTTGATACCTGACCATCACTTGAAACACTGAACTTATTGCTGTTGGGACCAGAGAGAGAATAAGAGACAGTTCCATTCAGTCCATTATCAGGATCAGTGGCTGAAACTGAACCAACAGGTCGACCAAAAGCTACTCCTTCTTCAATAGTGTAATAATAGTAACTGTTATTGAAAACTGGTCCATTGTCGTTCACATCAGTCACTAGTACCTGTACCTGAGTATCAATAGAACCCACATCATCAATATAACGGACTGTCAGTAGATACTGTGGATGCGTTTCCCTGTCTAAAGGATTAGTGACGGTGATGATACCAGTAGTAGAAGATATACTGAACACTCCTCCCATATTACCACTGACTATAGTGTATACAATATTGTTAGTAGTGGAGAGAGAGAATGCTTGAGTGGTTAAGAGAGAGAAAGGAGAGAGACCATTTTCTGTTATACTTGTAACATAGCTTGTCCTCTCAAACCTTGGTGTTGCATCGAACGATGGCAGCACTATGATAGTTAGGTTACTACTGAGACTGTAGCCACTCAAACTAGCCTGTACTGTTATACTGTATTGGTTAGGAGTGGAAGGGTAAGGAGCTGTGTTAGTTATCAGTCCTGTTCCATTGTTAATGGAGAATAGACTAGGATTAGCTGAATCTGACTCCACTATAGAGTAAGACAGTGTCCCGTTGGTTCCTGCAGCATATACTTGATAAGCTCGTCTACCAGGACTGGCCCCGCTTGGTACATAAGCAGTGAAAGGCTGAGGAGAGAGAAAGCGAAGAGATTGAGCCTGCACTGTAGAGCAGTACCCCGCCATTAAGAGCAGGATCAGGCATAGCTCGTGCAGCATATTGACCTGTTGATAAAATGCGTGGGAGATAAAGTTACAAGATAGCTTGATGTTAAAAACTAACTTTTTCTTGCTTGCTAGTCTTTCTATAACTTGCAAAATCTTTAAATGCACAATATATGAGGTCTATTCTTTTCTAAAAGGCTAAGATAAAGCCAGCATCACTGAGTGCAGTGTCTGCAGTAGAGAATAACAACCAGAGGGACACGCCTACTGCTGCTAGTGAGAGGTGGAGGAAGAGAGGGAAGCATGTATTCACGAGTGGGGAGTACCAGTGTGTGTTTATTGACTAATGGAGGGAGACACAACATCCTAACCAGGAGACTACGGGAGGCCAGTAGAGACTGGAGTAAGAGGAATAAATATACCAACAATAAGGTAAAATGATAATAATAGATGATTGTTTTTATGTTTACACCTTTTGTTGTTTGTTTGTTGGTGTATGTACATTCGGTACAGTGTAGCTGAAAGAGGGTGGGGCTGAAATAGAGAAAATGGGAGGGGCTGGCGTTACGTTAAATATAAATAAAATAATTATTCTTTTTAAAATTAATAGTCCAGATTTATTGATTGGAAGAGGCTCAAAGTGACAGGTGGTAGTGGAGGGACCGGCTGTATCTGTTTCAGAAAGTACGTACGTTGCAACAAGCTCCACCCACTAATTAATAATGGTGTGCATTAAATAGAGAGGCTCATGTAGAATTCGGAGGTCCCAGTGGAGGTAATGGAGGAGATGGTGGGAGTGTAGGGTTCATGGCTAGCAGTAGAGTGAAGACACTGAGGGACGTTAGACATCATTATAAAGGAGAGAGAGGAGGGGACGGGAAGAACTGGGACTGCCATGGGAAGAATGGAGCCGATAAAATAATAAAAGTAATTTTAATATTAATTAGCTATTAATGAGCAATGGGCTATAGATTATGTACGTATACTTGTCCTTATGCTGTGTAGAAAATTTGAGCTGATTCCGACTTCAATTTTTCAAGTTATGGTCATTTTAAGAAAACGCCCAAAATTTGAAATATACCCAAGGCTATATAGCCCATGGTTTTTTCCAAAAAATGGCTCCGAAATCAACCCAAATTTTTATTGCATTTCCTGATACATATTGATGTACATATGCTGTGTAGAAAGTTTGAGGTGATTCCGACTTCAATTTTTCAAGTTACGGCCATTTCAAGAAAATGCCAAAAATTCGAAAATACCCAAGGCTATAGCCCATGGTTTTTTCCAAAAAATGGCTCCGAAATCACCCCAAATTTTTATTATATTTTCTGATACATATTGATGCCCTTATGTTGTGTAGAAAGTTTGAGGTGATTCTGACTTCAATTTTTCAAGTTACAGCCATTTTAAGAAAATGCTAAAAATCTTAAAAATACCCAAGGCTATAGCCCATGGTTTTTTCCAAAAAAATGGCGCCGAAATCATCCCAAATTTTTATTACATTTTCTGATACATATTGATGCCCTTATGCTGTGTAGAAAGTTTGAGGTGATTCTGACTTCAATTTTTCAATTTACGGCCATTTTAAGAAAATGCCAAAAATCCGAAATTACCCAAGGCTATAGCCCATGGTTTTTTCCAAAAAATGGCTCCGAAATCACCACAAATTTTTATTACTAAAATTACATTTCCTGATACATATTCATGTAGTTATACTAATTTTCTTGTTATCATTAGGTTCCTGTTGGTACTGTTATCAGTTCCAATGGTGAAGTCCTTTATGATCTAATGTCTGATGGTGATACCTATACAGCTGCTAGAGGAGGAGTGGGCGGGGCTGGTAACACCTCTTATGCCACGCCTACTAATACAGTCCCATACCAGTACACTGAAGGTACTGATGGAGATGAACTGATCATTGAACTGGAATTAAAGACAATAGCTGACATTGGACTGGTATGTATTCTTTTAATTGTAGCTTTACTAAAGTAATAATGTGTCAATTTAATTTAGCATTTCAAAGATCCTTTACTAAATTTACTGAACACAATATTTACCAATTTATTTATTTATTTATTACTCATCAGGTAGGGTTTCCTAATGCTGGTAAATCAACACTCCTTCGTGTGCTGTCTCGAGCTAAACCCAAAGTTGCTGACTATGCATTCACAACCCTCAACCCTCACATTGGGATAATGGACTGGAACCAGTATGAGGAACAGATAGCCAGTTAGTGGTGTGACATGTACATGTATAGCCTATGTTTTATTGTGTGTGTGTGTTAATATGGCAATGGATCTTCAAACTATCATTAGTCAGAACCAAGCATTATAAGAACACTGAATAGTACAATGGGTTCATATTAATTTCTCTTAATTTTATGTTTTTAGTTGCTGATATTCCTGGGTTGTTACCAGGTGCTCATCGTAACTACGGACTAGGCCACGCCTTCCTCCGACACATTGAGAGGTGCAGTATACTAGTCATTGTACTCAATATAAGAGAGAGAGAACCAGGAGAGACTGACAACCATTTACAATCACAAAACAATGAAGAAGAAGGAAGACTTGAAGGAGCTTGTACTAATGTAGAAAGAAGTGAGTTAGAAACTGCAACAACTACTGAACCAGTTAATAGCAGTCATAACTCACCCTCACTGTATGGTAAAGGGAAGCTGAATGCTAATGAAGTATTACCATTGACAGCTCAGTATCAGATACTGCAGGATGAACTAGAGCTGTATAAAGAAGGACTAGTGGATAAAGTGAAGCTGGTAGTTATCAATAAGGTTGACCTGGAGGGAGGGGAGGAGAGTGTACTGGAGTTTATTAATGATAGTCCAGGACTGGGTCTACCTCTGGTACCAGTATCAGGAATGAAGGAATGGAATATACAGGAACTGAAGGAAGCATTATATACACTGTACAATAATAATTATTATGATAATAGTCAATCTTTAGCTAATGATGCATAAGGTATACTAATTATGTGATTTATAAATTATTATTTGAAGCAAACTTCATGCTCAAATTGAGCTGATTCTTTGCAAGTTGTAGTTTACATTAAGTAGCCCCAATCCACCCTCATCAGTAATAAGATATTTTAATGATATTCAGTGTTATTGGTTTGTTCCAGTAACTATTTTCATGAGGTCCTATATACCACACACATACACTGATACACCCATCCTTTATACACTGGTTCATGTAGTACATCTCTACTGCTCCATTTCAGTTTACAGGGAAAGCTTGTTCCTTTGATTAACTAGTGAAGGTTACTCTTACTTTGCAGTACTAGAAAGGATCTTCTCTTCAATTCCTTTTATAAAGTCCTTCTTTCTTTATTGTGGTGTAAGTGATCTCTGAAATAGCTACACCTTAAGTTACCTAATTCTCTCTCATTGTCCTCCATACTATAGTACAAGATGATTGATGTCTCTCAATGGAGAGCAAGTATTGGACTGTGGAACTACTGTCAAGCTGCCTCCAGTAGACCAGCTAATGGCCACCACTCTCACTCATTCAAAGCTGCAGTAGACAGCAAGTCAGGCAGTACTACATCAGGAGAGAAGACATCTAAACTGCCAGCAGCTCTGTCTCTTATTGTTTCTCTTCTTTTATCTTTATTAAGATATATGAAGCTCAATTTCATTCCTCCAACTGGTAAACAAACTAACAGTATATAATATTATCATACAGTGTATTTACAATAGGTATAATTACTGTTACTGTTATGATCCACTGCCTCCAGTCATTAGTCTTGTTTATAGCTACTATTGGGAGTAGCTCTGACCTGATCTACTATTTGGTTTCACTTCTCCTCCTCCTCTTATCAGGAGATGTTGAACTCAATCCTGGTCCTATAACAGGTAAACATACACTTAATACAACACTCATTAACTGATACACTACTGCAGATAATCCAAAGGATATATTAAGGACTCATTCTGTTAAACTCACTGATGCTATTACTACTAACCTTTACAGAGTAACTGATGCACTGTATGCTGAAGGACTGATACCACTGGATACTAAAGAGAATATACAAACAGTAACAGGAATATCTGATTATAGGAAATCAAGTCAATTAGTGTCTGTGATACAACGACAGTTGGAATCCTCTCTTAATCCAGAGCAGTATCTTATTGATATATGTCATGTATTAATAAACCAACAACATCGTACACTAACAGATATTGCTACCTCTATATTACACCAGTTAGGTGAGTGTGTGTGTGTACATTATCAGTGATCAATATAGTCATTATATCTCAATACATTAGGTCAGTCTATACCTGATAATGTCAGTTCACATACTGTACTACCATCAACAGTTGATGATATATCCAATACACCAGTTACTAATATAAGAGGTAATAAATTATTTAATGTGTATACATTGTTTTTATGTATCTTGATCAATAGGTCAGTCTGATGTAGCTAAACCCATTAGTTCAATACCTGATGATGTTCAAGGATATGCTGACAATATGAGACAACACTACAAACACCAACCTATTGTTGCTACAGACTGGCCACCAAGAATTGGAAAAGATTTCTTTGGAAGACTAGCACTAGTAGAAAAACAAGACTCCAGCACACAAGCAGAATCAGCTTGGCATATGCTAAGAGGACAAGTTGATAAAACAGTTAAACTAACTGAAAACAAAGAGATAAGTGTTGAAGATGTCCTCCAACCCACAGATAGTTCTCTGTCTCTCAGAGTAGTAATAGACGGTCCTCCTGGTATTGGCAAGACCACACTCTGTCGTAAACTGTTAAATATGTGGTCTAATGGACCACTTGTACACCAACAGTATGACTTGGTACTTTACTGTCCTTTAAGGAATAGCAAGATAGCTACAGCTACTACACTAGCTGACCTGTTTGAGTACAGATGTTATGAAGTTCCCATGGTAGCTGAATGGTTTGAGAAGAGGAATGGAGAAGGATTACTGATAATCTTTGATGGTTGGGATGAACTAAGTGAACAACTCGGACAGTCTTCATTAGCTACTAGTATCATTCATAGAAAGCAGTTAAACAAAAGTTCAGTAATTGTTACCTCTCGTAGCTATGCCTCCTCTTCACTTTTGAAAATGGATACTCTCAGTAGACATGTTCAGGTCATTGGGTTTTCTGAGCAAAAAATATCAACAGTAATTATACAAACACTTCAAAAAGATACAAAACTTGCACAAGAACTCATTGATAAGAAAAGACAAGATGATAAAAATTTTGAACTTTTCACAACTACTCAAAGCAGTAAGGACTCACAACTAGCAGTGAAACTCATTAATGATCTTAAAGTACGACATGATGTCCAATCATTGTGTTATGTACCACTAGTCTGTTCTATGGTCATCTTAGTTTATTGTAAGGAAGGAGGACACTTACCAACAACACTCACTCAACTCTATGAGAACTTTATCCTACAAACTATCAGAAGACATGTTAAAAGACATGACATTAACCCACATACTTTAGGTAGTCTTTCTTCATTACCATCACAATTAGCTAAACTTTTACAAGAGATGTGTCAATTAGCTTATACTAACCTGGCTAATACAACAATGACATTCTCTTCACATCAACTACAGTCACTGAGTGAGGCAGTCAAGGAAGACTATCTTGGATTGATGACAACATTCACAGATTATGATGAGGAGAAGTATCAGTTCCTTCACTTGAGTATACAGGAATTTCTAGCTGCATGGTGGATAGCTAAGCATGAGAAGAAGAGAGAGGAAGTGTTTAAGGATCACTTTGAAGATGATCACTTTCGAATGTGTCTGAGGTTTGTGGCAGGTCTAACTCACCTTGAACATGAGAGCTATCAACAGTATTTTAATAAACAACAACTTGACTTACAGTGTAAGAGGAAACCATTGTTTGGAATTGAGACTTGTCATCTCTCCTACTTCTATCAGAATCCTGAGATTAGAATTAGTGCTCATCATATCAGATCTGATGATTTTGACAATGTTCCCATTCTCCTTCTTCAACTCCTGTATGAGTCACAGAACACAACATTATGTCAAGTATTAGCACAATCCATCAACAACCACTCACTGTGTCTGAGGAGAGTATCATTATCATTGTTTGACTGGTTGTGTCTCAGTTATTGTATAAACAATTCCAACACAACATGGAATCACTTGCACCTGTGGCATGTATCTAAGCAGTCACTATCAGTCTTCACTGCTGGACTAACCAATAACTCACTACAGACCCAGTGTAAGAGACGGGAGGTATGGTTGTATAAACCCACTGATGAATTAATACACAAATTATTACAGCCATCACTTTTATACAATATTCAGGAGTGCTACTGTGTATTATCATCAGGTCAATATGTTCCCTGTCTTGTATTGCTACAGTTCCTCAATCTTCCTCAATTAAAGATACTGCGCTTAACAATGGTCGATATTACTATACCAACAGTTGACAATACATGCTACACAGACAAGTGCACTGAACTTGAGAAATGTATAGAAATGAATTCAACACTACAAGAAATGAAGATTGTATATAATAGAGGGAAGGAAATAACAAGGACCATTATCAGTGTCATTAGAGGAGTAACAAGAAATAAAACAATAACATCATTAAAAATACATCTAGATGTTTTTTGTCCTCCTCTACCTGATGGAGTAATAGAGCAGTTACTAACAGACAACAACACATTACAAGCTCTTTCACTGGATGTATTCATGCCATCATCACTGAATATAGTAAAAATTAACACACCACTGACTGCTCTATGGATAGGACGGAGTCTGGTGACATCATCACTCCTTCCACATATCAAAGGATTACACTGTCTGATACTACATTATGATCCATACCCACCACATCTTCTATTTCTCTCTCATCCCAGTCTACATACACTTACTTTACCACTAGACACAGCTGAGAGTGCTATTGAACTA
>NW_003546809.1:19067-22539 GCF_000090795.2 Amphimedon queenslandica
GAGTGTGAACATATGGAACATAGTATATACCAGCAGTATGGGTACTAGTCTACAAGACATGCTAACACAAAATCAAACACTGAAATACCTTGAGATTATTAGTTACCTTGAGATTAGCAACATGAAGACTATTTTTTTTTCCATTCCCAGTTCATTCCTGTCCTTCCTAACAACTGGTCTCAGACACAACACCAGTCTACAGCAGTTGAGTGTATCCATTCCATTGAATGAAGAGATAACAACTTTTATTAATGTCATCTCTCAAAAGAATAATCTCATAGAACTTAAAGTGAACTTCAAACTAGATCAGTCATACAGTAACTGTAGTGGGGAAGAGAAGAAACAAATAATGACACCATTGTTTTATGAACAGGGACTACCTGCTGTTACTAACATGTTACAGTCACATACAACCATCAGACTACTGAGGATAGAGTGTTGGGATATTAATAAAGAGTCATCTCGACCTAACTGGATAGAACTAGTACAACATTTATATGAAACTATCTTCATCCATCCATCACTTGAATATATTGAGATTAATACTGGATACACTGCTCCTCTCCTGGTGGATACTCTTAAAGATCAAAAGAAGACATTGATTGATAGACACAGAAAAGAACAACCACACAAACCACTACCAATAGTGAAGCTTCATTAAATCACTTGTAATGCATGATTTAGATTTAATTTTTTGTTAAACTTGTCTTTATAGTTTGTAGTACCACTCACAGTCATTTGGGCAAACCAACTCTAATTACTGTAGGTGGGACAGTCTGGGCAGTGAGACTAATTACATGTACCTCAAAAATAAAGTGGCTACTTTTGCAAGTAGTTCTTGAATCATAAATTAATAATAAAATTAAATTAATTGTGTGATTTAAAGATGAATTCAAACTGACTGGACAAGAATAATACAATAATCTCAAAATAATGAAAATAATAACAAAAATTATAATAATGATGATTAAGAACACACCTTGTACTAAATAACAATGAAAGAGAGAGAGAAGTGAACACAGAAGACATTAAATAATACAATAATAATAATAATAATAATAATAATAATAATAATAATAATACTGATACTGATACATGTAATGAGGAGGTAGTGCAGTAGTTATTATGATAACAGTGTAGATACAGTACTCTCCTCCTCCCCAGCAGTGGTCTCATGAATCTCATCATGATCAGAGAGTGAGTCATTCCTCAGTCCCTGGTACCACTCAACTGTCTTCTGTTGCATATCAAACTGGGAGGCTTTCACCTCCTGGAGGTAGAGAGAAATAAATAAATAATATATACAAATAAATAAATAATAATATGATACAACCAAAAAACACTGTATCTACCAATATAAAGCATAATTAGTATACTGATAGATTACTGATAAATTACTAAAACATACTAGAGTATGCTGATAAATTACTAAAATATACTAGAGTATACTGATAAATTACTAAATTAGCTACATGTATCATTACCTCTTTTGTGAATCGTCTGATGAAAAATGGTCTGATATACCTAAAACACAATTAATAACTATTAATAACTATTAATAACTATTAGCCACACCCACCTGTAGTCAATAAACATGAACCATTGTGAGCAGTTCCTCAGTCGATTGTACACACGAGGAGACATCATGAACCTCTCATTGACTGGAGAAGACATACTAATAGCTGTATCCTATTAATAACCAGTAAATAATAACTAGGACTTAATAACTAACTAATAATTAATAACTACTACTTAATAACTAGTAACTGATAATAATTAATAACCAGAAACTAATAACTAGTAACTTTAATAACTACTAATTAATAATCAAAACTTAATAACTACTACTTAATAAATAGCTCTTAATTAATAATCACTCATTAATAAATATTGAAACTACATGTAGATCTCCAATACAGTTAAAAGTTACTCCATTACCTGTTCCTCTGTTTTACTTAATGTTAGTTTAGCTCCTTTATCCGCCTTTAAAAACTATATAGGAGATATATAAACCACACCCCTGGCCCCATCCCTCATTACCTTAAGTAGCGGCAGTGTGGATCCCCCCAGTATTACAATAGTGAATAGTACTATCACTAGTGTCGTGGTCACTATATAGCCTGTCACTTCTTTGTTGAAATAATCTTTCAAGTTCTCAGCTAGTGCAAATGCCACTGCACCTCTTAGACCTGGAATGAAAGAGAAGAATATAATGACTGAATGGGAGAGAGTTTTATTACATTTCCTGGGACTTTGACCAAATTTTGCCAAAAATGAGAAGTTAAAAACTCTCCATTTTAATTACATTTCTTGATGCATATACGCATAGAAGGTTTGAGCTGTTACGATCAAATTTGGATTTTTTTACAAATTTTAAAAGTTAATTTACCATTTCCCCGTAACTTTTAATTAGTGGGTGTGGTTATTGCATTAATTAGTGGGTGTGGCTCCACATACCTGAGTACCACATGATGCACTGCATCCTAATGCTGATCTTAATAGACCTGCAGCAGTTGACCAGAGCAGTCAATGGGAATATATTAGCAGCTCTTCCTGCCAGTATCAGTACCACACTCCATATTATGAGAGCCAGGTCAAAGTATTTATTAATAGTGAAGACTGCTAGTCCTAGGTACAGGAACACACCAGTCTCTGTAGAGGAATGGACAGTAGAAAGAGTACCGTAAATGTTCAAATAAAAGCCCGGGCGTTTATTTCTTTCCAGGACAAAAAAATTGTGTAAAATAAAACAAGAAAAAGTAAAACTGGGATTCGAACCTGGACCTCCAGGTTCAATGCACTCAGCTTAACAAGTTAGGCCATTTGGGACAGTCTAAAGACTGTGGTACTTATATTGAGTAAAATATGCGTATCTATACTTGGAGATTCTTAGTACCAGGCGTTTATTCAAGCCCGGCCTTTATTTGAACATTTACGGTATATGATATACATGTATACAGTACTTATTGTATACAGTACTTATTGGTAATGAGAAGTGAGAACATAGAGTAAGGAATATACTGTATAGGGCAAAATTTGCGAGAGCTATAAATTTCATGGATTTCACAAATTTTAAAGATCCGCAAAAATCAAATTATTACAGTAAAAGATGGCAGATGGCATAAATTCACAAAAAATTTAATTTGTAAAATAAAATTTTAAGGCAAATTTGCGAAATTTACAACCCTCAAAAATCTTGCACTATACAGTATATAATTAATATTGTACAACTATTGATAATAATGAATGCTAGGATTTGGTGAATTGACTGTAAAAGATTAAGATTTTGACTAAATTTTGACCATGGCCATACTGCTACAAAGCTTTATCAAATTGAAGACTAAATAGCAAACAAACCTCAGTTCAACAAACTCTACTCCACCACACAATACATCAACAATAAAACCAGTACAGTACATGTAGCAGTAGCTACCTGCCATGAAGGAGACAGTCCTCAATGCTTGCTGTACAG
>NW_003546809.1:23911-26918 GCF_000090795.2 Amphimedon queenslandica
TTCAGATATTTTTCGTTTTCTTAAAATGGCCATAACTTGAAATATTTAAGTTGGAATGAGCTCAAACTTGCTACACAGCATAAGGGCATCAATATGTATCAGAAAATGTAATAAAAATTTGGGTTGATTTCGGAGCCATTTTTTGGAAAAAACCATGGGCTATAGCCTTGGGTATTTTTCAGATATTTTTCGGTTTCTTAAAATAGCCATAAATTGAAAAATGGAAGTCAGAATCAGCTCAAACTTTCTACACAGCATAAGTACATCAATATGTATTAGAGCTGTGAACCTGGGCCACTTAGCATAACCGGTTAACTGGTCACCAATAACTGACGGTTAATCGGTTAACTGATTGTTAAATGAAACTTAATAATACCACTATAAATAAGTAAGAATAGCAAGAATTACGATAAATAATAAATTGTAGGGTTTGATTTAGTTGGCCAACACAACTTATATGCTCTTTTCAATGATATATGGCATTGTCTTTTGGGTCACAAAGGTCAATTTACTAGATATTGGAAGTGTTCTTGCCTGAAATATGATAAATTTTAACTTCACAGTGCATAAAATCATTAATTTCATAAAACCGGTTATAGCTAAAAATAACTGATAACCTAAAATTATGCTGTAACCAGTCGGTTAACCGGTTAACCTAAAACCGGTTCACAGCTCTAATATGTATCAGAAAATGTAATAAAAATTTATGGGTAATTTCAGAGCCATTTTTCAGAAAAAACCATGGGCTATAGCCTTGAGTATTTTTCAGAATTTTGGCGTTTTCTTAAAATGGCCGTAACTTGAAAAATTGAAGTCAGAATCAGCTCAAACTTGCTACACAGCATAAGGACATCAATATGTACAAGTACATGTACCATTAGTTACATAGTCTCAATACTGTATGTATTAATATGTATAATACTGACCACTCCCAACAGATACAGGCCCCCTCCCACTATCACTGCACTAATGGCAGTACCCAGTACTGCAAATATAACAATGGACCCTAAATTCTGAAAGAAATTACCCTAAAATAAATAGAAATAATAATAATAATAATAATAATTAATAATACATGTCCATTACCTTATGTAGTGAGTATCCTGATTCAAATATTATTGGAGGGAGAAGAACTAGAAAGAAGAACTGAGGATGGAGTGTTTCATGACCCTACACAATAACACAATGATAATATATATACACCGTACATGAGTATCAGGGAATGTGTATTACTAATGGAGGATTCTCTCCTAGTCATTTAGAGTGAGGGTTGGTCCAATAGTTGATGGTCACTGGTTCAGTTAATATTGTGGAGTGTGTGGAATGTATAGAGGAGACTTACTCTGTAGTCATGACCACCAATGAAATAAGTAAAGATAAACATACCACCACCAACAAGGAACCCTAACAACAACAACAACAACAACAACAACAACAACAACATTATCAATACTAATATCTGTCCTCTCTCTCTCTCTCCTTACCCAGTATGACAAAGGCTATACTCTCAGGAAGATAATGGAACTCCATTTTAATTAATAAATGAACCATCACCACTGACAAACCTATTAATAATAATAATAATAATAATAATAATAATAATAATAATAATACACGTACATACATAATTATTCTAACTAAAGCTCATTTATTCTAATTAATGTCCATTATATTCTAATTAGTGCCCACCTAACAGTACCAATATAAAGAATATTGATATACTAGTGAGTGACTCCTCCTCTTCTGGTGGTCCCGTGGGAGGTATCCCCTCTGTAGTACCAGTAGTGGGAGGGGGAAGAGTAGGTGTGGCACTTGATGAGGGAGTGGGAGTGGAACTTGATGGGTGGAGCTTACTAGCAGTAGCGTTAACTGATGAATAACTACTGGTGGTAATTAGTGTGGGTGGGGCAGTAGAAGATAGTGAACCAGTTGAAGAAGTTGATACATAAGATACCGGAGGAGTATCACTGGACCCACTGCTACTGGTTGAAGAGTTAGTACTGGTAATAGGAGGGGAGAGGGGGATGCTACTGGTTGTCATGGTAACAGAGGGGATGTCCCCCCGTGTGTTAATGATGGAAGAGGGAGGAGGAGGAATAAAAGGAGAGAGGGAGGGGTAATGGGAGGAGGAGAGGGGGCGGGGCATTGAGGAGGATATTGTTGATACTGTTGGATAGCTACTATCACCATCTGATAATGGAGGAACTGATGGGATATAACCACTAATGGAGGGGGGGAGAGAGAGAGA
Source organism: Amphimedon queenslandica (assembly GCF_000090795.2). NCBI lineage: Eukaryota > Metazoa > Porifera > Demospongiae > Haplosclerida > Niphatidae > Amphimedon > Amphimedon queenslandica. Next base: position 26,160 of record NW_003546809.1, read on the forward strand.
GAGATTATTAAATAATATGACAATTAGTTTAAGAGAAGGACACTACGCCCAACTCTTGTCGATAGTCAGACGTCGGAGTGTTGGCCACAGTCAGTTGATGCTCCTAGTCTGCCTACCCGCCTAGACTTCTTTCCTGGCTATCCACCCAGCACCTCGCCCTCGACCCTCTTTTCACGACTCAGAGACACCAATTGTCGTCATACCATGTGACAATATAAACAAACTTTTACAACTACTGTGTTAGCATGAAAGCCGTGGTGAACAGCAGGCTAGGCAGTCCGGTCTTGAGAACCGGAACTGGGGGTTAAAACGTTTTTAATGGCCAAACTCTCACCTCCCTGCCTGCCTTAAAAAGCTGTTGTTACCAATATGGCTTGTACAGTTACATGTGTGCTGACACTAGATATACAGGGCCTATGATTATTATCTAACACAACTGGGCTTACCACTACATACTGGAAGGTATTGGTTTCTTTTCTCCTGGCACTATAAACTTAACATGTGCTTGACCATGTGCTTTTTAGGTGATTATTATTTATTAGGTGATATTATTAATTAAGGCTGGGTTTTGGTTTGGCACTTAATGAATTATTTATGCATTGACATGTACATGTAAACATATGCTCAGAGGGGGGAGAGAGAGAGAGAGAGAGAGAGAGAAAGAAAACCCCACAGGGACAGGGACAGATGAGGTCCCCACCCCTGTGGGGACCCCATCTGTTCCGCCTGGACCCGAAATACGTTGCTGATTTAACAGTA
>NW_003546809.1:28778-33155 GCF_000090795.2 Amphimedon queenslandica
TCTAGTTTTGTATTCATTTCTATACATTTCTCAAGTTCAGTGCACTTGTCTGTGTAGCATGTATTGTCAACTGTTCGTTGAAAGGCCATATTCAAGTGCAGTATCTTCAATTGAGGAAGATTGAGGAACTGTAACAATACAAGACAGGGAACATATTGACCTTCAGATAATCCACAGTAGCACTCCTGAATATTGTATAGAAGTGATGGTTGTAATAATTTGTGTATTAATTCATCAGTGGGTCTACGCAACCCTACCTCCAGTCTCTTACACTGGGTCTGTAGTGAGTTATTGGTTAGTCCAGCAGTGAAGACTGATAGTTCCTGGTTAGATACAATCTCCAGGTGCAAGTGATTCCATGTTGTGTTGGAATTGTTTATACAATAACTGAGACACAACCAGTCAAACAATGATAATGATACTCTTCTATCCAGACACAGTGAGTGGTTGTTGATGGATTGTGCTAATACTTGACATAATGTTGTGTTCTGTGATTCATACAGGAGTTGAACAAGAAGAATGGGAACATTGTAAAAATCATCAGATCTGACATGATTATATTGTCTAATCTCAGGATTCTGATAGAAGTAGGAGAGATGACAAGTCTCAGTTCCAAACAATGGTTTCCTCTTACACTGTAAGTCAAGTTGTTGTTTATTAAAATACTGTTTATAGCTCTCATGTTCAAGCTGAGTTAGACCTGCCACAAACCTCAGACACATTCGAAAGTGATCATCATCAAAGTGATCCTTAAACACTTCCTCTGTCTTCTTCTCATGCTTAGCTATCCACCATGCAGCTAGAAATTCCTGTATACTCAAGTGAAGGAACTGATACTTCTCCTCATCATATTCTGTAAATCTTGTCATCAATCCAAGATAGTCTTCCTTGACTGCCTCACTCAGTGACTGTAGTTCATGTGAAGAGAATGTCATTCTTGTATTAGCCAGGTTAGTATAAGCTAATTGACACATCTCTTGTAAAGGTTTAGCTAATTGTGATGGTAATGAAGAAAGACTACCTAAAGTATGTGGGTTACTGTCATGTCTTTTCGCATGTCTTCTGATAGTTTGTAGGATAAAGTTCTCATAGAGTTGAGTGAGTGTTGTTGGTAAGTGTCCTCCTTCCTTACAATAAACTAAGATGACCATGGAACAGACTAGTGGTACATAACACAATGATTGGACATCATTTCGTACTTTAAGATCATTAATGAGTTTCACTGCTAGTTGCGAGTCCTTACTGCTTTGAGTAGTTGTGAAATGTGATTTGTATTTTTCATTAGATGTTAATGTTAGTGGCCTTTCATCTTGCTGAGTGTTTTCATCAATGAGTTCTTGTGCTAGTTTTGTATCTTTTTGAAGTGTTTGTATAATTACTGTTGATATTTCTTCCTTGGAAAACCCAATGACCTGAACATGTCTACTGAGATTAGATATGATCTCTAAAAGTGAAGAGGAGGCATAGCTACGAGAGGTAACAATTACTGAACATTGGTCTAACTGCTTTCTATGAATGATACTAGCTGCTAATGAAGACCGTCTAAGTTGTTCACTTAGTTCATCCCAACCATCAAACATTATCAGTAATCCTTCTCCATTCCTCTTCTCAAACCATTCAGCTACCGTGGGAACTTCATAACACTGATACTCAAACAGGTCAGCTAGTGTAGTAGCTGTAGCTATCTTGCTATTCCTTAAAGGACAGTAAAGTACCAAGTCATACTGTTGGTGTACAAGTGGTCCATTAGACCACATATTTAACAGTTTACGACAGAGTGTGGTCTTCCCAATACCAGGAGGACCGTCTATTACTACTCTGAGAGACAGAGAGCTATCTGTGGGTTGGAGGACATCTTCAACACTTATCTCTTTGTTTTCAGTTAGTTTAACTGTTTCATCAACTTGTCCTCTTAGCATATGCCAAGCTGATTCTGCTTGTGTGCTGGAGTCTTGTTTTTCTACTAGTGCTAGTCTTCCAAAGAAATCTTTTCCAATTCTTGGTGGCCAGTCTATAGCAACAATAGGTTGGTGTTTGTAGTGTTGTCTCATATTGTCAGCATATCCTTGAACATTATCAGGTATTGAACTAATGGATGTGACATTATCAGGTAGCCATCCAAAAGTAATTCGTATTTTGTCATAACATTTTCCAAACATACTAAATATACTTGTACTAGTGACATTACTAGTAGCAGCTGTAGCACCTACATGTACAAAGTATAATTTTAAGTAATACTTATAACATGGCTAGTTCGTGATGTATCTAATTTACAGTCACTGATATGATCCTGAGGGTGCGTGCGCCCGAGGGGGAGGTGACTGTATTATAAAATTAGATACATCATGAACTAGCCATGTTATAAGTCAGTAAAGTCACTTATGTCATGATGACCCACATCAAAGGCTCTGCGCAGTGCGCACACGCATGTGCAGATTTACCACATGCAGCACATTGAATAATAATGGCTGATGATAATGGCTGATGATAATAATCAGATGATAAAGACGTGGAAACTGTGCCTGAAAAAAAGATGGAAACAGTGCCAGAGCTAGAAGAAGAGATAGAAGTGGTGTTAGAGGACGAAACTCCGGATGGATACACCGTAATTGTGACCCATTCAAAGCCAGGTGCTGATCCAAACAAGAAAGCAATACACCACAATATAACATCAAGGCATGGCTCCTTGGAATGGCGACCTTTATATGTTAATAAATATAATAAATACAGGTCCAATCAATGAATTTTTACAGCCCTCTTAGTGTAATAGGTACTATCCTACACCAGTCCATCAAGAATATAAAGAATTATAATTGTTTTTTTTAATCAAAATAATAATAAAAATCTTTGATTAAATTGTGGGTGGCTTATAACATCGTTGTGGGTGGGTTAGATCACTGCTGTGGTCTTGCTGGGTTATAGTGCATGCGGTACCTTTGATGTGCGTCATCAGTAGGATATAATGTATACACATTAAATAATTTATTACCTCTTATATTAGTAACTGGTGTATTGGATATATCATCAACTGGTGATGGTAGTACAGTATGTGAACTGACATTATCAGGTATAGACTGACCTAATGTATTGAGATATAATGACTATATTGATCACTGATAATGTACACACACACACACTCACCTAACTGGTGTAATATAGAGGTAGCAATATCTGTTAGTGTACGATGTTGTTGGTTTATTAATACATGACATATATCAATAAGATACTGCTCTGGATTAAGAGAGGATTCCAACTGTTGCTCAATGGCAATTACAAGTTTACTAGATTTCTCATTATCAGTTATTCCTAATACATGCATCTCCTCTTTAGTTTGTTGTGGTATCAGATCTTTAGCATACAGTGCATCAGTTACATTGTATAGATTCACACTAATAGCATGGACTAATTTATATGAATGAGCCCTTAATATATCCTTTGGATTACCTGCAGTAGTGTATCAGTTAATGAGTGTTGTATTAAGTGTATGTTTACCTGTTATAGGACCAGGATTAGCATTACTGGCACTGACTTCCATATCATCATTAGTACTTCTTCCAGCTGTGGGATCTCTCACTTTGTCTTCAATAGTTCTAGCTAGTTCATTCTTTTTACATTGTTTCAAAGCATTAATGACATCTCTCCATGATGCTGTAGGATTAACTTGTAACCATCTCTTATGTAAAGCCATTTTCATGAGGTGAGCATTTCTTTTCTTTTTATCAATTATATTGACATCAGATTGTGTTATTCCAGGAAGACACAGAGCAAATGGTTCCCAGTCAACAAGTGTTTTTAAACACTTTGCAAATAAGAGACAAGATGGTTGATCATCAATCATAGGACCAGGATTGAGTTCAACATCTCCTGATAAGAGGAGGAGGAAAAGTAAAACCAAATAGTAGATCAGGTCAGAGCTACTCCCAATAGTAGCTATAAACAAGACTAATGACTGGAGGCAATGGATCATAATAGTAACAGTAATTATACCTATTGTAAATACACTGTATCATAATATTATATACTGTTAGCCTTGTTTACCAGTTGGAGGAATAAAATTGAGCTTCATATATCTTAATAAAAATAAAAGAAGAGAAACTATAAGAGACAGAGCTGCTGGCAGTTTAGATGTCTTCTCTCCTGATGTAGTACTGCCTGACTTGCTGTCTACCACAGCTTTGAATGAGTGAGAGTGGCGGCCATTAGCTGGTCTACTGGAGGCAGCTTGACAGTAGTTCCACAGACCAATACTTGCTCTCCATTGAGAGACATCAATCATCTTGTAATTATTATTATTATTATAAATGATGTTAGAGACCAGTAGTTCCTTTATCCAGTGACTAATGGTAAAGAGTACAATAGAAGTGAGTGTATGTGTAC
>NW_003546809.1:38167-39519 GCF_000090795.2 Amphimedon queenslandica
ATACATACATACATAAAAAGTGGCATCGTCCTGCACCTTGTGCCTTTTGTGGTTCCTGCCCAAAATCAGGACATGCATTTACCCACCACTGCCATGACATAAGTTATATCACAAAATAATTTTGGTGATAATTTTGAAGGTCAAATAAACACAACACAAACAACAATGTACAGTTTACACCATCAGCAAATGTAGAGAATAAGTCTAGCAACACATCTGTATCATACTGTGGCCCATGGTTAAACAACATGGACTACTAATACATGACAAGTGATAGCTAACGTAATACTGTAATTTTCATTTGTACTACAAACTTGGTACTTAGCCATATAATTCATTTTATCATGTTCATTGTGTCCCACGATCAATATTATAACACTATAAAACCAAACATTCATTGTCCCACTTACGGGTATAGAAATAATAGCTTTCTTGCTTTTCCTTTCCATTTAGCAATGTCACACATGGTCCTTTTATTGCCATAGAACATAGAACTTTGATTCTCCATTAAAAGTATTTCATTTATGACCTTGAAGTAATCAAAATGATAGCATAAAGTAGCTTTAATAGTGGTCCAGTAAAGATTTCCAGCTAAAAACAAAGTACAACCTAAGTTCAGCCATTTTCTTGGGTAACACCTTTTCCGGTTGCAAAGAAAATTCTTCCGGTTTAGGGAGGGTGCAGTTCGGCTGGATAGACTACAATAGCTACAAGAACCAGACAAAGTATAAGCCGTGAGAACAGCAAAATTGATATTAGAGAACCTTTGAGCGAGCCCCACCTTTAATGGGTGTGGCCTGCTAAAATGGGCGTGTCACACTGCTAATTAATTTACTTCATGGTATTTATGTATAATTTCTGATGCTAGCTAGTGTCTTTCTACACAATGAAAGGATTGTAGGAACTGGTACTATTAAAAATTATGTATAAAAAATATAAAATATATAAACGGCCATTATAAAAGAGTAGTATAATACATTATTATTAGTTATGATGGTTCAGTACAGTCAGTACATGGTCCATTACAATAATTAATAATTAATCCACTTTTAATGAATGAATCCTAACAGTGAGAATAAGAGAGAGAGAAGTGATATAATGTTGTTAATAAACTAATAAACTTACAAATTGTTGTTGAGCTAGTTTAGTTCTTCTTGGTATCTCATGAGTATCAGTACTAGCATCAGGAGGGACATTACCCTGTGGGTACATTAACAGGAGGAACATAAGAACAATACAACAATAAGGACAATGACAATGTAATACTGTAACATATCATGTGTATGTAGTAGGCAAAGTTTTCATTCAATTCAAGATCATGTGATAATTATTATCAAATTTTAGGTCAAAAT
>NW_003546809.1:39816-44817 GCF_000090795.2 Amphimedon queenslandica
CAACATGAGGGCACTAGTGGATCTGGATACTGTATAGAGTCCCTGCAGTAACAATGAATAGGAACTGGAGGATGGAGATTACACTGTACATGAATATGTATCAGGAAATGATATAATGGAGGACTCTCTCCTTTTCATTTTTGATGAAATGTTGCCTAAACAAGGGCTTTTACTTTTACTCGGTTTTGGAGTAACTTTATTTAATAAAACCAGTGGTACAGTAACAAGAGGTGAGTGTGAATTTGATGTGTAATAGTTTACCAAAATATTAACTTGAGCATCACCAAGAGCATACTGATATAATATCTACAGCAATTAATAATAATAATAATAATAATAATAATCCTAACAGTAGCTAGTACCTGGTGTTCAATGGTGTTGTGTAGTGTATTGTTGGTAATGTGACTCATGAAACCATTGGGACCACCTCTGGAAAAAAATAAAATAAATAAATATATAAATAAAATAAAATAAAATAAATCAAAAAATAAATAAATAAAATAAATAAATAAATAAATAAAATAAAATAAAATAAATCAAAAAATAAATAAATAAAATAAATAAAATAAATACAGTACTATTATACCTGGCCCATATCATGTTGATCATACTCATCATTATTATAAAGTCAACAGGATCAGGATACAACCCACGAATGAACACAAAATTACTAAAAGAAAGAGACACAATCAGTGACCATACACTATACAGTAAATATTATACAGTATGAATTACCCATTATACAGTACAGTATACACTACACTGTACCCATTATACAGTACAGTATACACTACACTGTACCCATTATACAGTACAGTATACACTACACTGTACCCATTATACAGTACAGTATACACTACACTGTACCCATTATACAGTACAGTATGCACTACACTGTACTCATTATACAGTACTGGTATTATTATGTGTGTATCAGTACTTGGTAAAGTCAATACTTCTTGGTAATATTAGACCAAATGAACCGCCAGCCACACCCAAAACACCTAATTAATAATAATAATGATCAATAGTAATTAATAAACGTAAATGTGAGTTTTGTTAATAAAGCATGGTCTTAGTAGATGCATATGCAAAGGATAAAAAATAGATTAACTAATCCATATATTATTATTTACAATGACCGTAACTTTAAAAATTGAAGTCAGAATCAGCTCAAACTTTCTACACCGCATAAGGACATCAATATGTATCAGAAAATGTAATAAAAATTTGGGGTGATTTTGGAGCAATTTTTTCGAAAAAACCATGGGCTATAGCCTTGGGTAGTTTTCAGCTTTTTGTTGTTTTCTTAAAATGGCCGTAACTTGAAAAATTAAAGTCGGAATCAGCTCAAACTTGCTACACAGCATAAGGACATCAATATGTATCAGAAAATGTAATAAAAATTTGGGATGATTTCGGGACCATTTTTTGGAAAAAACCATGGGCTATTATAGCCTTGGGTATTTTTCAGATTTTTGGCATTTTGCCGTAACTTGAAAAATTGAAGTTGGAATCAGCTCAAACTTGCTACACAGCATAATGGCATCAATATGTATCATAGTAGTTAATAATTATTACCTCTCTCCACATCATTAGTCAATGCCATGTAGACCACACCCATTATTCCGCCCAGTGACAGTCCATAATAATGAACCCTCCTCTGGTCAATGACCCTCCTACCATTAACCAGCAGGAGTGGGTGGGAGGAGTAGGCCCCTTTCATTAACCTCATTAACACTAGCTCATTAACCACACCCTGTCCCAGCCTATCAGGAAGGACCCTAAAGTTAGATATGTCCTGCAGTATCAGCTCCAGTACTATACTGGGTATGTCGTAATTAGCTAGTCCCCACAGAGTACAGGAGAATAGGATGTACCCATTGGTATTGGCCTGTTTCTGTAGGTAGTCATGTTCTACTTCTGTCTGGAGGGAGGGGGAGAGGGAGTGAATTAGTATAAAGCAATTTTATTAATGATGATATTAATAAAGGGAGCTAGGGATATACTGTAAAACTACAAATTTTAGCGTGCTACTTATTTTAGCGATATTAGCGAAGAGCCTAAACACGCTAAATTTAATATTCGCTAATAAAAACACCCGGTCACGTGATCGCAAGATGTCGCTGATACTCTGCTGATACTAGCAGATGGCTCTCTTGAGTCTCTTCTGCTCGGTCGGTGATGCTACCAGAGGAAGGAGAACCCAGTGGAACGACAGCAGCAGCTAACAGAAAAGTGGAAAAGGTTTAATGATACGCCAAATTTAATAGTCGCTAATTTGACATTTAAGCATAAACGCTAAATAAAGTAGCCGCTAACATTAATAGGTTTACAGTACTTAAGGTAGGCCTGACTATACTTGTAACCTAGTGTAGTAAGAGGATACTACAGTACATTGTATGGAGGATAAAGGTATTCATGTGTACGTGTTATACCTGTCTATTCCGGAGACCTTGGGACCCAATAATACCCTAGCTCCTGATTATGAACCTGTCCTTATTTGAGAGGTTCATTAATACACATTACTATTGTATTGGGACTGATACTACCCCTCCTCATTATAGAGGTGTCCTTATTTTAGAGTGTCCACAATAGGAGGAGGTTATACTGTAGTATCAATTTGTACATGATACAGATACCAATGAAATAATATACTCCAGTATATAATTATTATGTTATTACAAATTATCCATAAATGTACTGCACAAGTAATGTCAACAAACAGTTCTTAGAATAGGTTATCCAGCACAATTAAAATAACTTTATAACTACTAATAACTATTAATAACTATTATTAATTACTTTATCACCGAACAGTCCGTGTCCAAACTGGACTAATGAAGGATTAGTAACTGATCCATTGGATACACTGTGAGGAATGAGGACCTGTAGATGAAGATAGGGTATAGATACAGTATAGTCTCTCTTAATGGACACTCTCTATAGCGTACACCTCCATTTAACGGGTACAGAGGTGTCCTTTATGTGGAGGTTATTTTATACAGTAAGGAATGTAATTGGTACACTAGGTGCTGTCCGTTAAATGGAGGTGTACGCTATAGAGAGTGTCCATTAAGAGAGGCTATATTATTATTATTATTATTTTTCCAGCTGCTGTTTATGAAGTATAAGATGTCAACTTAAATTTCAAACATAATTACGGCTAGTACACACGCGACGGCTAATACAATTAATTATTAATTAATATTCCTAATATGTAATACTAATCAATATAATTAATATGCCATTCCCTCCATATAAATACCACACTGCTAGTATTACTGTGTATTGTTGGTGTGGGAGTGACCAACTTTCTAGGAATTGTTATTATTAGCGTATAATAGTTGGAAGAGTTTATTGGAATTATATTATTTTACAATTTTGTACTAATATAACTGACTTTGAACTGATGACACACCCATTATAATGCTTTGTGGAATTTAATTGCAAAATTAAATTCCAGCAAATATTTCCGGATATACGGTATTATTTATTTCTACTTAATTAAAATTGATATTCTTAAATTACCAGATACATATACATGATATAATAATTATCCTCAATATAATCTTGTATTATTGATAATTGTGTACATCAGAATTGATGAAATATATTTACAACGTATACATGTACATGTACATTAAATTAAGTAATTTTTGTAGAATTATGTACAGTATAGTCTCTTTTAATGGACAATTGATCTCTTTAGATGAATTTTTAAAGTTACTTCAAAATTGGGTGAAAGTCTCTGTACTATATAGTACAGGGTCAAAGGCCAAATTTTGTCAAAAATTAAAAGTAGAGAATTCTCCATTTTTATTACATTTCCTGATACATATACATGTTCTTATGTTGCGTAGAAAGTTTGAGCTAATTCCGATCAAAATTGGATTTTTTACGAATTTTTTAAGTTATTCAAAAATCAGACAAAAGTCCCTGTACTATAGTACAGGGTCACAAGCCAAATTTTGCCAAAAATGGTAAGTAGAAAATTCTCCATTTTTATAACATTCCCTGATGCATATACTTGTACTTATGTTGCATAGAAAGTTTGAGCTGATTCAAACTTGAATTGGATTTTTTACAAATTTTAAAGTTACTTTAAAATCACAAAAAATCCCTAAATTTTGCCAAATAAAATTTGGGGAATTCTCCATTCTTATTACATTTACTGACACATGTATATTCAGATGTACTTACAATGAAGGAGAGTGCAGAGTTCCTTTGGTAAACTGGTAGTCCAGTCTCACTGTCAATGATCAAATGGGAACCAGGCAATGGAGAGGAGAGGTAGTCTGGAACTGACGTCTCAGCATAAATATACCTAATGATAATAATAATAATAATAATGATAATAATAATAATAATAATAAATAAATAAATAAATAATAACAAATTACCTGAATATTTGATCAGAATAATTATCAGTGTAATTAACAATATTTAGTGAAGGGGGCGTGGCCTCAACTCTATTAATAGCATCATCTCTCATGAAGACCAATCTATTGATGGTAACATAATAAAAGTGGGAGGAGTTAGAGGTGTGGCTTATCACCTATCAGTAAGTGATTGAGTGCTTGCAGTTGGAAAATCCCACAACAACTGAATATCACTTCTTTTAATACCTAATTAATAATAATTAATAATAACGGACAGCACCTAGTGTACCAATTACATTCCTTACTGTATAAAATAACCTCCACATAAAGGACACCTCTGTATAACAGAGACACAGTGTCCATTATATAGAGGCTAGTCTGTACTAGTATCTTACCATATTTGTCATTAAGTAAGTCGAATATTTCATTAAAATAAGTTCTTCGATATTCAATATCATAATTATGAGTAATAATACCGTCCCTATAACAACAACAACAACAACATAATAATAATAATAATGACAATGCATATAGAATTATACCTCAGTAATTTAAAAGCGTATGATGGTTCAATTAATGATCCATTCTTACTCCTCAAGAATCTCATTATTACAACATA
>NW_003546809.1:44827-50042 GCF_000090795.2 Amphimedon queenslandica
CTTCAGCAGAAATGTCCAACTCAGCAAAATGTGGTACCAGTTCCTCTAAAACAACAACAAAAACAACAATTATAAATAGAAAGAGTACAGTTACACACTTCAACTAATAATTACTATAATAGTACATGAACAAGTAGTACACATACCTTTATTGGTAATTATATCATAAACGTGATGTGCATACTTTATGTACATGTACTTATTATTAGTAATAAAGGTACATGTGCATATAATTATTAAGTAAATTCACTTAATAATTATATACACATGTACCTTTATTACTAATAATAAGTACATGTACATAACTTTATTAACTGCAGCATATACTTTAATTAATAATATATATAAGTATAGAGTATATGTATATACTGTTGTCAATATTATTATTATTAAACATATACTTTTATTAATGTTATAAATGAGTGTTGGTGAGTCCAGTGATAGAGATCTCTGTATGTCCCAGTGTGGAGGTAAGTTAGAGCTGGAGAGATCAGGAAAGTAAGTAATGATGGAGGGGAATAGGGAGAAGCCATCTAATGGAGGAAGAGATTTAATCTAATTATGTTGTGTTGCTAGGCATCACAAAAAGTGGCTCTGAAATCACCTCAAATTTTTATTACATTTTCTGATACATATTGAAGTACTTATGCTGTGTAGAAAGTTTGAGCTGATTCCGACTTAAATATTTAAAATTATGACCATTTTAAACAATCAGCCAATTTCTGAAAAATACCCTGTACTATAGTCCATGCTTTATCAGTGTATACTGAAACTTGATTGTATTAAGGAGAAAGAAAAGTCCCCACATTCTTCCAGTTATTTTATTAGTCACGGACCATTAGCTATCACTGTCTGTGTCTGTGTAGTAGCTGAAACTAATGTACTGTACTGTAGCTGATTCATAGAATCTGTTCATGCTATGTTTTCTAGGATCATATTCTATAGCCTCTCTTAATGGACACTCTCTATAGCGTACACCTCCATTTAACGGACAGCACCTAGTGTACCAATTACATTCCTTACTGTATAAAATAACCTCCACATAAAGGACACCTCTGTATAACAGAGACACTTTCAAAGTGTCCATTATATAGAGGCTACATATTTTATGCATTAGCTAGAAACAGACTAGTGGTGACAGACAGCTGCTCCTTCAAATATTGGATGAGTTTCATTATCAGTAATTCTCAGCATATGTTAGTCATTGTTCTCCTAATGTTAACACACAGATAGTCACACACACACCAACACTGTCCTACTCTCTATCTCTCTCTATTAGTCAAGACAGAGAAAAGAAAGAGTATGCGTACAAGAATAAATGTATATATTACCAAAAATAATAATAAGTTTTTGAATAATAATAATAATAATAATAATAATAATAATAATAATAATAATAATAATAATAATAATAATAATAATAATAATAATAGATAATAATGGATTTTTCTTTATAGGGAACTTTGTACTAGTCGTGTGTCATTGAGTAGGTGAGCATGCATGAAATGCTGACTTTAAAAGTTCATAAAATATCCAATTTTAATCGGAATTAGCCCAAACTTTCTACGCAACATAAGTACATGTATATGTATCAGGAAATGTAATAAAAATGGAGAATTCTTTACTTTTCATTTTTGGCAAAATTTGGCCCAAGACCATGTACTATAGTACAGTGTAGGAGGGAACTGAGCCCTTAAATAAACATTTTTTTTTACAAAATAGATATAACACAGGGATAAATAGTAGGTTAAAAAAAGAGATAATAATAACGGAAATAAGTGATAGAAAAATAATAAGATAAAATGAATAGGTACAGGGACTTTTGTCCGATTTTGAAGTAACTTTAAGAATTTGTAAAAAATCTAATTTTGACCGGAATCTGCTCAAACTTTCTACACAACATAAGAACATGTATATGCATCAGGAAATGTAATAAAAATGAAGAATTCTTTACTTTTCATTTTTGGCAAAATTTGGCCTGTGACCCTGTACTATAGTACAGGGACATTTGTCGGATTTTTGAGAAACTTTACAAGTCCGCAAAAATCTAATTTTGATCAAAATTAGCTCAAACTTTCTACACAACATAAGTACATGTATATGTATCAGGAAATGTGTAATAGTCTCTCCTAGTCGTGTTTAGAAAGAAACAAACTGGGGATATTATTATTATTGTTTTAGTTTCAATTTGCCCAAAACTACAACCACAAACACACTCCCCATTAATACACTAGTACCAGTACCATCTCTCCTATACTGACCTAGCGTGTTCCAGTGCTCAGTGTGTATATACCGCCCTAGAGTATCCATTGGTGTTCCACTGGTAGGTATGTTAACCTTTAGTCCAGTATGAGTGCCATTAGCACCGACTGGCCATTGTCTAGTGTAGTAAGAGTTAGGGAAGGGTAGCATACAGTACTGGGGGACTAGGGGATCACATGGACCTCTCTCTTGAGCTGCAGCGAGAGAGAGAAGGAGAAAGAGAGAATATAAAAGTACAATTTTAGTATTTGGAGTAGCCATTTTTGCTTTTGCTGAGGTGTGTGTGTGGGAGGAGCTGAAATGCGTGGGCGGACGTTGAATACTAGGCGTGGCTCGATTTGCAAATCTTGCAACCGCAACTCATTAAAATAATGACTGAACTTTCTAGGAATAAATTGTTTTGATACATTAACTATAGGTCCAGACACAACACAGAGAGTATAGGCGGTACCCCTACTACTACTGATATACTCCTGATACTACAGTACAGGATTATATAAACCAGACCACAGCATCTAAAGCTAATGTCATTTGTGACTTCCATCAGCGGCCACCAACTGACCAAGTACAATACCAGCAGCGGCCTCAGATAATGGATGAGATACTACTGATTCAACAGCAGCAGCAGCAAGCGGTTCAGAGCAGCCTAGCTAATGGACGGGATACTCCTAGTAGCTCGACCGATTCTGATCAAGAAACTTCTCCAGTTCTTCCGAGTTCGCCTACTGCTCCCGGGCAGGGAGAGCTGAGTCTTCCAGTGAAGCAGCAGCAGATGTACATTTGGAATGACAACTTTGAGGTATAAAAACATTAAAGAATAACAAACAGTACAATTGTAAAGATAAAGTATTCCTGTTGACTTTAAATTGCTTTTATCAGAAAATAAAAATCACTGCAGCTAAACCAATCATTTAATACATTATTAGTGAATGATTCTTTTTTTATCCTTTTATTTTATAGAAATGGCACGAATGCACTGTATCGCTCCAACCACCTCATCTTTACATAAAGGAACACGAAGACACCAGAATTGAGGTGAGAGAGAGAGAGAGAGAGAGAGAGAGAGAGAGAGAGAGAGAGAGAGGTGATGTCACCCTTAATAGTGTAAATGTGATCATGTCCAGTTATTTCATATGAGCAATCACCACCTCACAGTGTCTATATGTCATGATATGCCAATCAATCAGTAGAACTATACACTGTATAGTTGGAGAAAGTGAAATTTAGACAGAATTGTTGATGATTAGCAAGTTTTAATTTGGTTCAAACAGCGTGTTTTAGTTTAGCGAATAACTAGCTAGATGCCAAATTTGCACGTATTTCCTCCCACTGTCCAAAATTACGAGCCTACAGTCCAAACAATTAAACACTAACTTGATAATATCTTTAATCCAGAGACTGCAAATTAAGTTATTATATTGCAAATCCCCCCATTACATCATGAATCAGAACCCATATTATCATTAATAGGCATTATTATGACTAGATAGGTCTGTTTCCTACAGCAGATTATTATTAGTACATTATTATAATCATAGTCATAAGTCTTCTTCCTTCTCTCTCCTCTTTCTCTGTTTCCTTCTCTTTTCCTCGTTAGATTCAGGATAAACAATTACACCATCACAAGGAAAAGTAAGTGATAAGTTTATTCATAGACCAATGAATATCATTAAGAAACTACGGACCATTAACACTTACCATATCTCTCTCTCTCTCCCTCTCTCTCTCTCCCTCCCCCCTCTCTCTCTCTCCCTCTCTCTCTTTCTCCCTCCCTCTCCAGGTGGTTTCATGGCGGTATCAGTAGAAAAGAAGCTAAGGTTATATTACAAGATTTTGCAGGTGGGGACGGGAGCTTCTTAGTAAGAATCAGCGAAAGTTATACTGGGAAGTTCGCCATATCATTCATGTAAGCCAATACATTAAAAGGGCAGTTTATAGTTTAAAAGGAGGCGAGGGATAGGGAGAGACTGATATGGGATGTAATGAAACCCAGTAATACAAGCCCTTATATCAATTACAATATTATATAATATTGCAAACTCTCTCTCTCTCTCCAGGCATGAAGGACGGGTTAAACATGTCGTTATAGAGACGAGACCAGATACTGTTGCTGGAGTACTATACTACATCACTCCCCAGGGACCTTGCTTTGACTCACTCACTGGACTAATAGAAGAGGCTAAGAGACACTGCATTATCAAGAACCAACTGTTTGATGTAGTACTGAAGAAATCACCTCCAAAAGTAAGACATTATTGAAGACACTGTTAGATCTAGAGGGAGTTTAGAAGACTTTTAGTCTCTCATATTTAGTTAGATTGGTCTATTAAAATTTATATCTACAACAATCATTATTATTTATTATTACCTTTAGCCTGATCAAAGATGGCTACACAAGAGTATCAAGTCATTCTCTCATGCTGAGAAGCTAATGAAGAAAGAGACAAGAGAAGGATCGTACCTTGTCTATAAGACCAGCTCAGACTATGCTCCTTATTCACTAGTGTACAGGTAAAGGAACATCCTGCACTGTACATGTACTGTATATTAATAATAATAATGATATACTCCTGCTGGGAATTGTTAGTTTCAATTACCAATGTACATGTACAATAGTTCAGTGATTGTTGTGTTTCCTTGATATAGAGGTACATGTACATGTACTTCTTTTAATAATAATGTTCATGGACATGTTCCATTGAAATATTCCAAGTTTAAACAATGCACATCAATATGTATGTATACCTGTATGCTGCAATTTGTTCCAATTGACAAGTTCCTGGTATTATCAATGAATTGGCTAATTGCCTAATTATTATTTTATAATGAATAAAGAGATGTAAGCATTGTGTAGTTAGAATATCATTTAGACAGTGACTCTACCAAGAACCGTCATTACATCATTACTTACATACACATACACACAGTAATGATGTTATGTCTGTATCCTATT
>NW_003546809.1:50831-52010 GCF_000090795.2 Amphimedon queenslandica
TTAAGCACTGGTAAGAAATATATATGTACATGTACATGCACATGTACATGTACATGTACATGTATAGATGTATAGATGTATAGATGTATATGCAGTATTAGGATTTCGCTAGAATTACCATGTAATCTAGTGCATGTACATTATGATGTAAAATGATGTCATACATGTGCTTTATGATGTCACGTGATGTCATACATGTACATGTACAATTAGTGTTACAATTATCCAGTAATATCATACATTAATCACTCATTGAGACACGTTACTATTAATAGTAACACTTGCATGTATCGTTACTATTAATAGTAACACGTTAGTGGATACATGTACATGTGTAGTCTTCAGAAGAATTATGGTAACTCGTTAGCGATGATAATAATAATAAAGAAATAATTAAATTAAAATTGATGGACCTATTTTATGGTATCGGTGTGATATCAGTATGATCATTGAATGACTTGATTCTTAGAATGACAGATAGTAACAGATAATTAATGATCTCTCTCTCTCTCTTTTTATAGAAGATTGCTCTTAGACAAGGCCAGACAGACCAACAGTCTCTGATAACTGATTCAACCCACACCCTCAACCTACAGACTGACTACACTCTCTCCTTCTCTCAAGGATCACTGGACATTATCATTAAACACTCCAACGGAGGACCAGAACTCAAACCGATCAAGATATCCTGTCCCTCTCTCTCAGACTGTGAGGACTGGCACTCTGTACTGGAGACCTATCACTGTCTACCTCGCCGCTCATCCGAGGCAGCAGGCGTTACCAAGGCAACGGTCACCGGGGGTAACAAGAGAAAAGGACGAAAGAAGGTAACGTTGATTAATAAATATTAATAAATTTTATTTTTTTGTTATTTCTTATAGAGAGGATCTTGTGTCATATCATAATACTAGAAATATCAACTGAAATCACTTGAAACCACTCACTCACAACATTGAACAATACACCTCCTCCTCCTCTATATCATTAACATCAATATATATTGAACTGATTAATGGAGCACAACACATGCATAAATAAATACATTTGTATATGTATATCAATATTATTATTATTATTGTTATTATAATTATTATAAATTGTTGTATATTTATATTTATTATTATTATTATTGTCACTAAATGATTTGTTAATATGAAACAGCTACATGCGCTCCTGCCT